>NC_081552.1:42034259-42291057 GCF_963082655.1 Stomoxys calcitrans
ATTCTTTCTTATGTCAGTTATCAGCTGTTACTTTTAGCTTGCTTTAGAAAAAAAGTGTAAAAAAAGTATATTTGATTAAAGTTCATTCTAAGTTTTATTAAAAATGCATTTACTTTCTTTTAAAAAATCCGCAATTACTTTTTGGGTAACCCAATATATCAGGTTATGAACTGTTTTTGCCTGGCACTTCGTGCAAAACTTTGGCCAAATGAGATAAAAATTTTTACAAATGTTGGACGTAAAAATAGAGGCCGTAATTATTATCCGATTTGGCTGAAATTGTGCCTGAAGTATTTTTGTATGACCACCAACAACAGTGTTTAGTATGGTTCATAACCACATATAGCTCCCAAATAAACCGATTTTGAATCTTGATTTCTAAAGCCGCTACAGGGCCCAATTACTATCCGCTTTAACTGAAATTTTGCATGGAGTGTTTTGTTTTAGCTTCTAACATTTGCGCCAAGTATGGTTCAAATTGGTTCATAACCAGTAATAGCTCCAACATAAATCGATTTCACGGCTTGACTAATTGGGCCTATAGAGAGCACAATTACTATCTGATTTGCCTGAAATTTTGCATTTAGTGTTTTGGATTGACCATCAACAACTATTCTAAGTAAGGCCCATTACGGATCATTACCAGATATAGCTCCCATATAAATCGATATCGGAGCTTTACTTTTTGAGCCACTACAAGGCGCAATTATAGACCGATTTGGGTGTAATTTAGCATGAAGAGGTTTGTTTTGACTTTTGACAACTGTGCCAAGTATGGTTTAAATCGGTTCACATAATGGTATAGCTCCTATATAAACCATTCTCCCGATTTTATTTCTTCAGCCACTACAGGGCGCAATTCTTATTCGATTTGTCTGAAATTTTGCACAATGAAATTCATTTTGGTCTCCTACAGCTAAACCAAGTATGGCCCAAATCTGTATAGGACAAATAGCATAGGAATTTTTTTCATTACCCATTGTTTGCCTATAAAGAGGTATCGGCCAAAGAACTTGACAATCGCTATTCATGGTGAAGTGAATATAAGACTCGGCCCGGCCGAACTTAGCACGTTTATACTTGTTCTTAGTTCGATTCGCGCTGTTTGTACTCGTTCGTTTATTGCTGCTTTGGGGTTTTTCCTGTTACTCTCTCTATTATTCCCTAAAAACAATTTTATTAATTTTGCTGCCGCATAGGTTTGAACTCATGATGTATTGTTTGGAAGTCTTGCATGAATCCTCTAAACTACCGACATCACTTTGTTGATAATGAAATATTTCAATAAGCATTACTGCACAGTGTCTCAATTAAATTCAATTAAACACCGATTACATTGCTCATTAAATCCGGATTTAGGGCTCTCATCAGCCGATTTTATAAAGGGAAAACAGATGATCGAGCCATTAAATCCCGACTTGAAGAGCAGTGTTAACGAGGTTTTTTACATAAATGTAAAAACCACTTAAATAAAAAAGTTAATGAGAATTATATAAATTTTAAGCTGAATCTCCTCATCTTAGTAAAAAGAAAATTAACAAGTAAAAAGGCGTTAAGTTCGGTCGGGCCGAACTTTGGATACCCACCACCTCGGGTATATATGTAAACCACCTTTCTTCAATACGGGGAAAAATTCATCCCTTATGACCCATAGCAGCTATATCGAAATATGTTCCGATTTAGACCAAATACTAATAAGTAAAAGTCATTGTTCAACTGTATAAAACAAATTTTTGCTCTTTTTAGTAGCTATATCTAAAAATAAACCGCTCTGAACCATAAACGACACGGATGTCGAAAAGCCTAACATACATCACTGTGTCAAATTTCAGAGAAATCGGATTATAAATGCGCTTTTCAACAAGATATATATGTCTATATGGCAGCTATATCCAAATCTGGACCGATTTCGACCAAGTTTCAGATAAATGTCGAAGAGCTTAACACAACTCACTCTCCCAAATTTAAGCGAAATCGGGCAATAAATGCGCCTTTTATGGCCCCAAAAACCTTAAATCAAGAGATTGGTCTATATTCCAGCTATATCCAAATCTGGACCGATCTGAGCTAAATTGAAATATAATATCGAAAGTTTTATCACAACTCACTGTCCCAAATTTCAGCAAAATCGGATAATAAATGTGGCTTTTATGGGTCTTAGACCCTAAATCGGAGGATCGGACTATATGGCAGCTATATCCACATCTGTACCGATCTGGGCCAAATTAACGAAGGATGTCAAAGAGCCTAAGACAACACACTGTCCCAAATTTCAGCAGAATCAGATAATAAATGTGGCTTTTATGGGCCTATGACCCCAAATCGGAGGATCGGTCTATATGGCAGCTATATCCAAATCTGGACCGATCTGAGCCAAATTGACAAAGGATGTAAGGGGGCCTAATGCAACTCACTGTCCCAAATTTCAACATAATCCGATAATAAATGTGGCTTTTATGGGTCTAAAACCCTAAATCGGAGGATCGGTCTATATGGCAGCTATGTCCAAATCTTGACCGATCTGAGCCAAATTGACGGAGGATGTTAGGGGGCCTAAGACAACTCACTGTCCGAAATTTCAGCAAAATCGGATAATAAATGTGGCTTTTATGGGTCTAAGACCCTAAATCGGAGGATCGGTCCATATGGCAGCTATATCCAAAACTGGACCGATCTGGGCCAAATTGACGAAGGGTATCGAAGGGCGTAAGACAACTCACTGTCCCAAATTTCAGCAAAATCGGATAATAAATGTGGCTTTTATGGGTCTTAGACCCTAAATCGGAGGATCGGACTATATGACAGCTATATCCACATCTGTACCGATCTGGGCCAAATTAACGAAGGATGTCAAAGAGCCTAAGACAACACACTCTCCCAAATTTCAGCAGAATCAGATAATAAATGTGGTTTTTATGGGCCTATGACCCCAAATCGGAGGATCGGTCTATATGGCAGCTATATCCAAATCTGGAGCGATCTGAGCCAAATTGACGGAGGATGTAAGGGGGCCTAACGCAACTCACTGTCCCAAATTTCAACATAATCCGATAATAAATGTGGCTTTTATGGGTCTAAGACCCTAAATCGGAGGATCGGTCTATATGGCAGCTATCTCCAAATCTTGACCGATTTGAGCCAAATTAGCGGATAATGTTAGGGGGCCTAACACAACTCATTGTCCCAAATTTCAGCGAAATCGGATTATAAATGTGGCTTTTATGTATCTAAGACCCTAAATTGGAGGATTGGTCTATATGAAGGCTATATCTAGATATAGTCCGATTTGGCCCATCTCCGAACTTTACCTGCTTATGGATAAAAAAGAACCTGTGAAAAATTTCAGCTCAATATCTCTATTTTTGAAGACTGTAGCGTGATTTCAACAGACAGACGGACGGACACGTCTAGATCGTCTTAGATTTTTACGCTGATCAAGAATATATATACTTTATAGGGTCGGAAATGGATATTTCGATGTGTTGCAAACGGAATGACAAAATGAATATACCCCCATCCTTTGGTGGTGGGTATAAAAACATGTAAAATAGCGTTAAGTTCGGCCAGGCCGAACTGTTCTGTATAGACTCAAAAACAGCTGAACCGATTTTCATGAAATTTTCGCAAAATGTAGAGCTCTACACCCCGCTGAAAATAGGGTACATGATTTTTTGATACCCGAAACGGAGGCAGACTCAAAAAACTCCCCCCACCCACACTCAAAAACAGGGCACTTTCACCCAACAGGGCACTTTCACCCCACAGGGCGCTTTCACCCAACAGGGCACTTTCACCTCTTCCACGGGTATCAAATGAAAGGAATTTAAAAGTAGAGTACAAATATGACATAAAAATTTATTCCTTGGCGCCTGAGGCGCCTCCCCACCCCACAAGACCACCCAGCAGGGTATATTTACCAATTGGGACAATATGGATATCAAATGATAGGTATTTCAAAGTAGAGTAAAATGCTGATACACAAATTTATTTATTTATTGCTCTCTGAGGCGCCCTTTCACCCCCCAAAACCCCTCAACAGGGCATATTTACCGATAGCAACAGTATAGGTATCAAATGAAAAGTATTTGAAAGTTGAGTACAGGGGCATCCCCAACCCTAAAAATCCCTAAAATTGGCCTGAATGACCAACATCACAAAATTGGTATCAAATGAAAGGTCTTTTGGAATCTGGTATACGAATCTGGAATACAAATTTGGACAGAGTCTAGGACCGGCCCACCCACTAAAAACCCTTCAATAGAACGTGTAGTTCGAGCGGGATAATATTTTAATGTGAAAGCTTGATCGTTTTCAGTCGGTCGGGGGGACCGAACCTCTCCGCCCAATAAAAACAACACCAAACTGTCATGTAGGACGACCGAGAATATATTGTACTAAAATGAAAGAATGTGTGAGAGGGCAATCCCCTTCCCCCATCCTACCCAACAAAAAAGGAATTAAAAACCAGTAAGTAAAGGCGAGAGTCGGGCGGTGCCGACTTTATAATATGCTACACTTACACTATAGGTACAAAGTGGAAGTTATATCTAATTCCGAACCAATTTTGATGGACATCGGCAGATGTTTTCAGATGAGTTATTAAACAATCCATATCAAATTTTGGGCAATTATGTTCAAACTGTAATACATACGGTTGGCAAACGACAACATAATTGCAAATTATCCAAAATCTGACGAACATATATGTATTTGGGAGCTACATCTAAATCTGAACCGATTTTTACCAAACTTCATAGATATTGTGGTAGGCATCTCGAGGAAAACATTATGCCTAATTTTGGCAATATTGGTCAATAAATGCCCTTGCAGTGGCTCTATAATTGAAAATCGGGCGTTATACATATATGGCAGCTATATCTAAATCTGGACCGATTTCTATGAAATTCAGCAGTAATGTCGAGAGTCAAGTCAAAATACTTCCTGCTATATTTCGAGAGAATCGGTTTACAAATTAACACTTTATTGCAATATTTCTCAAAATCTAACGAACATATATATTGGAGCTATATCTAAATATGAACAGATTTTTGTCAATTTCAACAGGCTTCGTCTCTAGGCCGAAAAACATGACTGTACCAAATTTGAAGAAGATCGAATGAAAAGTTCAACCTGTAGTTTGTACACAAATTAACATGGACAAACAGAGAGGATGACATAGCTAAATGGAATCAGAAAGTGATTTTTAGTCGATCGGTATACTTGACAATTGGTCTATCTCCCTTCCTTCTGGGCGTTGCAAACAAATTCACTAACTTAGAATACCCTGTACCACAGTAGTGGTGTAGGGTATACAAATTAATTAGTGTGGATCTGATCAAGACCCATAACCTTGATAGCCACCTTAAAAATGCTTGACATTATGGCACTCAGGATAATAATGCTTTAGCATGATGATGATATTCTTTCAGGGTCCGCCCCCTAAACTCCCTTCAACTCGGCCAGTTTTCCTACTATGGCAGTAAACAGCAGATATTTCAAAACTAATTTTGAGGCAAATTATCACCCCATAAACTCTCCCTAAACCAATGACAATTGGGGCTCGAATAAAAGAAATTTTAGAGTGGAGCACGATGCTGATATTTTTTCAGGGCTAAGTGCGTGGGTGGCCACTTCACCCTACATACCGCCCAAACTGGACATATATGTGGATTATGGCAAAAGGAGCTCAAATCCGATATCTGTTTTATGACCAAGTGTTTCAGTGACGCCTCACCTCATAAACTACCTCTAAACCACACATATATACCGACTATAGTAATGCAAATGCAAATTTTGCCCATGAACATTCCACTAAGGAACAGGGGCAAACTTCTCACATATCAATAAGTGCAGTTCGATTCAAGTTTTAAGTTCAATGATAAGGGGACTCCTTTTTATAGCCGAGTCCGAACGGCGTGCCGCAGTGCGACACCTCTTTGGAGAGAAGTTTTACACGGCATAGTACCTCAGAAATGTTGCCAGCAGTAGGGGGGAAAAACCACCGCTGAAAATTTTTTCTGATGGTCTCGCCAGGATTGTAGGCTACTACAATCTACCGCTAAAACCAAGAGAATGAAGTAGATCTAACATCCAAACTTGAATGGGCGGTCCTTCCCTTTACCATATTTTCAAAAACGCCAGATCTTGGAGTTGAGTGGGGAGATTTAAGCGAAATTTAGTTTGTTTATAATAATTCATAAACAGAAGTTTTGGTATCCTTATTTAGGGTGGAATATCTTAGGGGGTGCGCCACCAATAATAACAATATGGATGAAAGCTATTGGAGACTAGAGCACGAATCCGATATATGGGCGTCCACCTCACACCCTAACGGAACGTGAGCAGTATAAGACTCAAATGAAAGATATTTAGGAGTAGAGCACCAATATGATATCCACATGGGGGCGAAGTATCTGAAAAGTCGTATCAGCAACCCGAACAGGATTTATTTCCTGCCAGTGTCAGTATAGGGTTCAGACAAAATAAGAGAGTGAAAGAAGGCGCAGCGGAGCGGGCCCTGTCCAGTTAGTTCTTAAAGCAATACAATTCTGAAATTCGGATTAGGATTAGGATTAACGGTTTTGCATACAAATTTGGTAGTTGGTTCTTTCTCAGTGTTATTTTTATACCCACCACCGAAGGATGGGGGTATATTCATTTTTATTTTGTCATTCCGTTTGCAACACATCTAAATATCCATTTCCGACCCTATAAAGTAGACATTTCCTTCCGTCTGTCCGTCTGTCTGTTGAAATCACGCTACAGTCTTCACAAATAGAGATATTGAGCTGAAATTTTGCACAGATTCCTTTTTTGTCCATAAGCAGGTTAAGTTCGAAGATGGGCTATATCGGACTATATCTTGACATAGCCCCCATCCGATCCGCCGATTTAGGGTCTTAAGCCAATAAAAGCCACATTTATTATCCGATTTCGCTGAAATTTGGGACAGTGAGTTGTGTTAGGCTCTCCGACATTCTTTGTTAATTTGACTCAGATCAGTCCAGATTTGGATATAGCTGAAATTTAGGACAGTGAGTTGTGTTAGGCCCTTCGACATCCTTCGTCAATTTGGTCTAGATCGGTCCAGATTTGGATATAGCTGCCATATAGACCGATCTGCCGTTTTAGTGTCTTGGGCCCATAAAAGCCACATTTATTATCCGATATTGCTGAAATTTGGGTCAGTGAGTTGCGTTAGGCCCTTCGACGTCCTTCGTCAATATGGCTTAGATCGGTTCAGATTTGAGTATAGCTGCCATATAGACCGATCCTCCAATTTAGGGTCTTAGGCCCATAAAAGCTACATTTATAATCCGATTTTGCTGAAATTCGGGACAGTACGTTGTCTTAAGCCCCTCGACATTCTCCATGAATATGGCTTAGATCGGTTCAGATTGGAGTATAGCTGCCATATAGACCGATCCTCCGATTTAGGGTCATAGTCCCATAAAAGCCACATTTATTATCCGATTTTGCTGAAATTTGGAACAGTATGTTGTCTTAGGCCTCTCGACATCCTCTGTCAATATTGTTCAGATCGCTTCAGATTTGGATATAGCTGCCATATAGACCGATCCTCCGATTTTGGGTCTTAGGCCCATAAAAGCCACATTTATTATTCGATTTTGACGAAATTTTGGACAGTGAGCTATGTTCAGCCCTTCGACATCTACCTTCGATTTGGCCCAGATCGGATCAGATTTGGATATAGCTGCCATATAGACCGATTTCTTGATTTAAAGTTTTGCGCCCATAAAAGGCGCATTTATTGTCCGATGTCGCCAAAATTTGGGACAGTGAGTTATGTTAAGCCCCTTGAGATGCATTTACAATATGGCACAGATCGGTCCAGATTTGGATATTGCTGCCATATAGACCGATCTCCCGGTTTTAGGTTTTGGAACCATAAAAGGCGCATTTATTGTCCGATGTCGCTGAAATTTGAGACAGTGAGTCGTGTTAAGCCCCTCGACATACTTCTGCAATTTGGCCCAGATCGGTTCAGATTTGAATATAACTGCCATATAGACCGATCCTCCGATTTAGGGTCTAAGGCCCATAAAAGCCACATTTATTATCCGACTTTGTTGAAATTTGGGGCAGTTGAGTTGGACGATATCTCAATTTAAAGTCTTGGCCCCATAAAAGGCGATTTCACTGAAATTTGTCACAGTGACTTATGTTAGCCTTTTCGACATCCGTGTCGCATATGGTTCAGATCGGTTTATTTTTAGACAAAGCTACTGTACTCATTAGTATTTGGTCCAAATCGGAACATATTTCGATATAACTGTTATGGGACAAAAGGTATGCAATTTTCACCGGATTTTGATGAAAGGTGGATTACATATACCCGAGGTGGTGGGTATCCAAAGTTCGGCCCGGCCGAACTTAACGCCTTTTTACTTGTTTTCTCTGTGCAAACACTTTCTGTTTGTTGCTGTAAAATGATTACGGATATTTAAAAAAACGTTTTTTGCTGCGTGTACTTCCTCTGCTTTGCCATATCACCATTTCAAGTTCGCACAATATTTCTACCTTACAATTGTTGAATTCAAATTTGAGTCTCATACAAACCTTACTTACGTTTCCTAAAATTAAAAATTCCCTGACCCCCCTTCTTGAATATAACAAACGAAATATACCATTTCTCACACTTTGGGAATAGAACATACTTTGAATTTTAATGGAATTTTAAGTAATGGCTTATAAGAATCAATTGGAAGGATTCGATTTCCAGTTAGCAGAGACTTGCCTGGAGTACAGTAGATGGCGCCAGTATTACAAACCAATTCTAACTGGAACTGATGATTTTTCATACACAGCATCTCTAACCAAATCAGAAGCATTCACTGAAACAAAATTGAAATCCATAAAAATTTGTTACCAGTAAAAAATCAAAAACAATTTAATAAGTAAAAGCGTGCTAAGTTCGGCCGCGCCGAATCTTATTTACCTCCACCATAAATCGCATTTGTCAAGTTCTATGGCCGATATCTCTTTATGGGCAAACAAAGGATTATGGATAAGAAATGCTATGCTATTTCACTTATACCAACTTATGAACCGTTTGGGGCCATACTTGGTGTGGCTGTTGGAGCCAAATCGGAAAAGAATTGCGTCCTATAGTGGCTCAAGAAATAAAATTGGTAGATTTTTATATGGGAGCTAAGTTAGCGTGCTCTCGACAGACAGACGTACGGACGGACTTGGCTAATTCGACTAAAAATGTCAAGACGATTGGGTCACAGATGAATATTTCGATGTTTTACAAACGTAATGACGAAATAAGTATACCCCCATTCTATGGTTAGGGATAGAAAAATGAATAAGGACAAGTGAAAATCTACTAAGATCGTCCGAGCCGAATATTGGGTATCCACCCACCATGGATTCTACTAAACATGTACATTAGACCGTCCCATCCCATAGGGTATAACATTTTTTTTGTTGCAAATAGAGAAACGCATACCCTCCATATCTTTCCTTTTGATCCCAACAAGCGAAATATTTTGACGGTCGATTAGCGATCACACGTGCCGCAACTGCGCAATACCAAGATACCGGGCAAATAACTTGACAAGTGCAAATCATGTTGGAGTGTATAAATATTCAGCCCGTCCGAAATTGCGAGGTTTGCCTTTATTATTTTGGTATTAGAAAACACAAAACGAATATTTATGAACGAAAATCGCTTCATTGTTTTTCAAAATACTCCCCATTACAATCTATACCAGGCACATTTGCCACTCTGATTGAGGTATCTCCAAAACATGCATTTTGAACGCATCAACCGCTTCTTCAGCAGTCGCAAAACGCTGACCTTCCATTTTATTATACCCACCACCGAAGGATGAGGGTATATTCATTTTGTCATTCCGTTTGCAACACATCGAAATATCCATTTCCGATCCTATAAAGTATATATATTCTTGATCAGCGTAAAAATCTAAGACGATCTAGACATGTCCGTCCGTCTCTCCGTCTGTCCGTCTGTCTGTTGAAATCACGCTACAGTCTTTAAATATAGATATATTGAGCTGAAATTTGGCACACATTCTTTTTTTGTCCATAAGCAGGTTAGGTTGGAAGATGGGCTATATCGGACTATATCTTGATATAGCCCCCATATAGACCGATCCGCCGATTTAGGGTCTTAGGCCAATAAAAGCCACATTTATTATCCGATTTTGTTGAAATTTGGGGCAATGAGTTGTGTTAGGCCATTTGACATCCTTTGTCAATTTGGCCCAGATCGGTTCAGATTTGGATATAACTGCCATATAGACCGATCCTCCGATTTAGGGTCTAAGGCCCATAAAAGCCACACTTATTATCCGATTTCACTGAAATTTCGGACAGTGAGTTGTCTTAGGCCCTTCGACATTCTTTGTCAATTTGGCTCAGATCGGTTCAGATTTGGATATAGCTGCCATATAGACCGATCCTCCGGTTAAGGGTCTTAGGCCCACAAAAGCCACATTTATTATCCGATTTTGATGAAATTCGGGACAGTGAATTATGTAAGGCCCATCGACATCCTTCGTTAATTTGGCTCATATCGGTCTAGATTTGGATATAGCTGCCATATAGACCGATCCTCCGATTTAGGGTCTAAGGCCCATAAAAGCCACACTTATTATCCGATTTCACTGAAATTTCGGACAGTGAGTTGTCTTAGGCCCTTCGACATTCTTTGTCAATTTGGCTCAGATCGGTTCAGATTTGGATATAGCTGCCATATAGACCGATCCTCCGGTTAAGGGTCTTAGGCCCACAAAAGCCACATTTATTATCCGATTTTGATGAAATTTGGGGCAATGAGTTGTGTTAGGCCATTTGACATCCTTTGTCAATTTGGCCCAGATCGGTTCAGATCTGGATATAGCTGCCATATAGATCGATCCTCCGATTTATGGTGTAAGGCCCATAAAAGCCACATTCATTATCCGATTTTGCTGAAATTTGGGACAGTGAGTTGTGTTAGGCCCTTTGACATATTTCTTCAATTTGGTCCAGATCGGTTCAGATTTGGATATAGCTGCCATATAGACTGTTTTTTTGATTTATGGTTTTGGGCCCATAAAATGCTCATTTATTGTCCGATGTCGCCGAAATTCGGAACAGTGAGTTAAGTTAAGCCCCTTGTTATACTTCTGCAATATCGCACAGATCGGTCCAGATTTGGATATAGCTGCCATATAGACCGATATCTAGGTTTTAGGTTTTGGGGCCATAAAAGACGCATTTATTGTCCGATGTCGGTGAAATTTGATTTATTGTCCGATGTCGGTGAGGCTCTTCGACGCCCTTCTTCAATTTTGCCCAGATCGGTCCAGATTTGCATATAGCTGCCATATAGACCGATCTCTCGATTTAAGGTTTAGGGCCCATAAAGGAGGCATTTATTGTCCGATTTCGCCGAAATTTGGGACAGTGCTTTGTGTTAGGCTTTTCGACTTGTTTATGCAACTTGGCCCAAATCGGTCCAGATTTGGATATAGCTGCCATGTAGCTCGACTATAAATAGGAGGCTTCTTATTTCTGAGCTTAATTTTCAATTAAACCCCAATAGAGTTTAACCTTTAGCCAAAAAAGTGACATGTGCAAAATTTCGTGACGATTGGACAGTAAATATGAACTGTTCCTTGATTACAAGAATACATGAACTCGCAGACGGACGGAAGGACAGGCATGGCTAAATCGAGTCAGAAAGTGATTCTGAGTCGATGGGTATACTTATCAGTGGGCCTAGTTCTTCTCCTTCTTAGTATTGCAAACAAATGCAAAAATGTATAATACCCTGTACCACAGTGGTGGTGTAGGGTACAAAAAAAGTTAGTGGTCTAGGCCGTATGTTTTTGTATTGAAGTCTTACATGGATAATTATTCATAGTTGTCGCAACTATTTTGAAGGAATATCCACGGGGTGGACAATCCCTCATACCCCCATTTTCAAAAACGCCAGATCTCGAAGTAGGGTTCACTGATATAAGCGAAATTTTGCTTGCCACCTTATGGTACCCCAAAAACACGAAATTGGTATAAAATTTTTGGGGCCAAATAACCTTGGGGGAATATGAATATGGTGTCAGAAATTGGATGCAAATACCAAGGGCGTAGCATCACGAGTACCGCCTAAATTAAAAGTGGACCGATCGGGACAATATTGGACTCCAATGAAAGGTATTCAGGAGTAGAGTAAGAATATGACAATTACAATTGGATTCAAGTATCTAGGCAGCCGCCCCAAGCCCAAAACCGCCCAAAATCAAAGTGGGCCGATCGGGACAATATGGGACTCAAACGAAAGGTATTCGCGAGCTGAATATGAATATGAAGAGAAAAATTTAATCCAGGTATTAGGGGGGCCCCCTCAAACCCAAAACCGCACCAAAAGTACCGCCCAAAATCAAAAGTGGGTCACGTCCTGCCGTTCAACAGGACATGTAGATCGCGACAACAAAAGACTCAAATAAATAGTCTTTTGGGTCGTAGCATAGGGCGGACTGATCCTCTGCTCCCAATAAAAAAAAAACACATAGTGTCATGCAGTACTACCTCCGGGGCCCGCCAAATGGAAATATTGACCAATAATGACAATGTGGGGCTCAAATCAAAGGTATTTGAGACTAGGGCACAAATCTGAGATATGGGGGTCCGCCTCATCGCCCAAAAATGCCACCATACCGGACATATTTACCGACCATAACAATATAAGGCTCAAATGAAAGGTATTTGGGAGTATAGCACCAATATGATAATCACATTTGGGCCAAATACTGAAAGCCCGTATCAGCACCACCAAGGAGGACTTATTTCTTATTTATTGACCATATCAAAATAGGGCTGAGATCCAGTTAGTTTTAACTAAATCGGACGAAAATTTCGTCTTCCAGGGGCTAAAGATATCAAATTGAGAGATCGGTTTATATGGGAGCTTTCAAGTTAAATCAAATTAAAAGCCGATTTGGACCGTCCTTAGCACAGTTGTTGGAAGTCACCATTTTAACCAAATCGTGAAAAATTGCGGTTTGTAAGTTTTCAAGAAGTCAAATCCGTAGATCGGTTTATATGGAGCTATATCAGGTTATAGACCGATTTCGAACGTGCTTGGCACAGTTGTTGGAAGTCACAATGTAACACCAACTAATTTCAGCCAAATCGGACAAAATTTGCGGCTACTAGGGGCTCAAGAAGTCAAATTGGAAAATCGGTTTATATGAACCGATATGGCTCATTTGCAATCCCCAACGACCTACATCAATATGTGCAAAATTTCAAGCGGCTAGCTTCGCGTTCGTCTGCTTTCGAGATTTCGACAGACGTACGAATCGGCTCAGAATGTCTAGACGGTCAATAATATATATACTTTATGGGGTCTTGGATCAATATTTCGAGGTGTCACAAACGGAATAACTAGATTAGTATACCCCCATCCTATTGTGGTGGGTAAAAGAAAATAGGATGATTAATAAATGTATCCATAGTGATGGGTATCTAAGGTACGGCACGGCCGAACTTAACACGTTTTTACTTGTTTTAATTAAAAACTTTTTTTATACCCTCCACCATAAGATGAGGGGTATACTAATTTCGTCAATCTGTTTGTAACTACTCGAAATATTCGTCTGAGACCCCATAAAGTATATATATATTTTTGATCGTCGCGACATTTTATGTCGATCTAGCCATGTCCGTCCGTCCGTCTGTCCGTCAGTCCGTTCGTCCGTCCGTCTGTCTGTCAAAAGCACGCTAACTTCCGAAGGAGTAAAGCTAGCCGCTTGAAATTTTGCACAAATACTTCTTATTAGTGTAGGTCGGTTGGTATTGTAAATGGGCCATATCGGTCCATGTTTTGATATAGCTGCCATATAAACCGATCTTGGATCTTAACTTCTTGAACCTCTAGAAGGCGCAAATCTAATCCGATTGGAATGAAATTTTGCACGACGTGTTTTGTTATGATATCCTACAACTGTGCGAAGTATGGTTCAAATCGGTCTATAACCTGATATAGCTGCCGTATAAACCGATCTTGGATCTTAACTTCTTGAACCTCTAGAGGGCACAATTCTTATCCGATTGAAATGAAATTTTGCACGACGTGTTTTGTTATGATATCCAACAAATGTGCGAAGTATGGTTCAAATCGGTCTATAACCTGATATAGCTGCCGTATAAACCGATCTTGGATCTTAACTTCTTGAACCTCTAGAGGGCACAATTCTTATCCGATTGAAATGAAATTTTGCACGACGTGTTTTGTTATGATATCCTACAACTGTGCGAAGTATGGTTCAAATCGGTCTATAACCTGATATAGCTGCCGTATAAACCGATCTTGGATCTTAACTTCTTGAACCTCTAGAGGGCACAATTCTTATCCGATTGAAATGAAATTTTGCACGACGTGTTTTGTTATGATATCCAACAACTGTGCCAAATATGGTTTAAATCGGTCCATAACCTGATATAGCTGCCATATAAACCGATCTTGGGTCTTGACTTCTTGAACCTCTAGAAGGCGAAAATCTTATCCGATTGGAATGGAATTTTGCACTACCTATTTTGTTATGATATTCAACAATTGTGCCAAGTATAGTTCTAATCGGTTTATTATCTGGTATAGCTGCCATATAAACCGATCTGGGGTCTTGACTTCTTGAGCCTCTAGAGGGCGCTATTATCGTCCGATTTAACTAAAATTTTGCACGTAGTGTTTTGGTATTACTTTCAACCACTGTGCTAAGTATGATTTAAATCGGTTCATAACCTGGTATAGCTGTCATATAAACCGATCTTGGGATTTGACTTCTTAAACCTCTAGAGTGCGCAATTCTTATCCGATTGGAATGCAAATTTGCACGACGTGTTTTGTTATAATATCCAACAACTGTGCCAAGTATGGTTCAAATCGGTTCATAACCTGATATAGCTGTCATATAAGCAGATCGGGCGATTTGATTTCTTGAGCTTCTAGAGGGCAAGACGTATTTTATTCTTACTTTCAACAACTGTGTTAAATAACGTTCAAATCGGTCCACAACCTGAAATAGCTGCCATATAAACCGATCTTGGGTCTCGAATTCTTGAGCCTCTAGAGGGCACAATTCTTATCCGATTTGAATGAATTGTTGCACGAAGTATTTCGTTATGACATCCAACAAGTGTGCCAAGTATGGTTCAAATCGGTCCATAACCTGATATAGCTGTCATATAAGCAGATCGGGCGATTTGACTTCTTGAGCTTCTAGAGGGCCCAATTCCTATCCGATTTGGCTGAAATTTAGCATGACGTATTTTATTCTTACTTTCAACAACTGTGTCAAATATCGTTCAAATCGGTCCACAACCTGATATAGCTGTCATATAAACCGATCTGGGATCTTGACTTCTTGATCCCTAGAGGTCGCAATTATTATCCGATATGCCTGAAATTTTGTACGACGGATCCTCTCATGACCATCAACATACGTGTTTATTATGGTCTGAATCGGTCTATAGCCCGATACAGCTCCAATATAAATCGATCTCGCCATTTTACTTCTTGAGCCCACAAAGAGCGCAATTCTTATTCGAATTGGATGACATTTTACACAGGTCTCCAACATATAATTTAATTGTGGTCCAAACCGGACCAAATCTTGATATCGCTCTAATAGCAGAGAAAATCTTTTCTTATATCCTTGTTTTGCCTAAGAAGAGATGCCGGGAAAAGAACTCGACAAATGCGATAGAGGGTGGAGGGTATATAAGATTCGGCCCGGCCGAACTTAGCACGCTTTTACTTGTTTACAAATACATTTTAATAGAAAAAATTTTCGTGAAATATTTTTGTGTTTAGGATGGGTAGTACACGTATGTCGTCATTCCGTTTATTACACATCGAAATGTTGATTTTAGACCGAAAAGGTATATACATTTTTGATCGTTTTGATATTCTAAATCTATTTATTCCTGTCCGTCCGCCGTCTTTCCGTCTGTCTTTATCCATGAATACCTTTAGGCGGCGCAATTCTTATCCGATTTGGCTAACATTTTGTATAATGTGTTTTGTTATGACTTTCAACAACTGTGCTAAGTGTGGTCCATATCAGGTTATATCCTGATATAGCTCCCAAATAAATGTATCTCCCGATTATTATTCTTGAGACTCTGGACGTTACAATTCTTATCCGATTTAGCTAAAATTCTGTACAACGACTTCTCCTATGACCTTCAACATGCGTGCCAAATTTGTTCGAATCGGTCCCATACGTGATATAGCTCCCATATAAACCCGTCTCCTTATGTTACTTCTTGAGTCAATATAGGACGCAGTTCTTATCATTATCCTCTGTTTGCCTACAAAGAGATGCCGGGCAAAAAACTTGATAAATGGAATCCATGGTGGATGTTATATAGGCTTCAGCACGACCGAAATTAGCACGCTTTTACCTGTTAAAATTAAGTTCATTGGATTTTCTTTTACACTAAGTAGGATTAAATTGGTAAAGATCCAAATTGAATAGGGCTTCATCCTTCTGTATGCCCCTTTGAGTTGTTAAAACTCAAAATCTCTTTATGTGACTCATCAACTTGAATGACCTTCACTATTCTAGATATGCGTGTCGTCAGTCATTATTACTGTCTGCTTGAGAGGGATATTAAGGATAATAACAGCATTTCAAATTTATGCTGATGGGTTGTATGCGTCATCATGGCATCTTCATTGTAGGAAAACATTGAGGGACATGACTACTCTATCAAGACATAACACATAAGCAACATTGTATTGGGTTGCCCAAAAAGTAATTGCGGGTTTTTTAAAAGAAAGTAAATGCATTTTTAATAAAACTTAGAATGAACTTTAATCAAATATACTTTTTTTACACTTTTTTTCTAAAGCAAGCTAAAAGTAACAGCTGATAACTGACAGAAGAAAGAATGCAATTACAGTGTCACAAGCCCTTGAAAAAATTTGTCAACGCCGACTATATGAAAAATCCGCAATTACTTTTTGGGCAACCCAATATTTCAAAGCATTGTAAATGGAAGTTTATGGTATTTTATTGGCAGAATGAGAGCCGAAAACAGGGCTGCGGAGTCGGTGTCGGTGTGTTGGAGTCGGAGTCGAGCAATTTTGCCCGGAATGAAGAAAATTATCTCAACTCCTACTCCGGACAAAACAGTTAAAAATGTTTCATCAAAAAAAAAAAATTAAATTTTTTTATCCACGACCTCGGATATATTATTATATATTAATCACCTTTCGTCATTATAGGTGAAAAATGCATCATATATGAGCCCATAGCAGCTATATCTAAATATGGCCCGATCTCCTTAAATTGTACAAAATAATCGATTAAACAAGTAAAAAGGCGATAAGTTCGGCCGGGCCGAACTTTGGATACCCACCACCTCGGGTATATATGTAAACCACCTTTCATCAAAATTCGGTGAAAATTTCATACCTTATACTCATATACCTCATACCGATCTGAACTATATACGACACGATGTCGAAAAGCCGAACATAAGTCACTGTGTCAAATTTCAGTGAAATCGGATTATAAATGCGCCTTTTATGGGGCCAAGACTTTAAATCGAGATATCGGTCTACATGGCAGCTATATCCAAATCTGGACCGATTTGGTCCAAGTTGCAGAAACATATTGCAAAGCCTAACACAATGCACTGTCCCAAATTTCGGCGAAATCGGACAATAAATGCCTCTTTTATGGGCCCTAAACCTTAAATCGAGAGATCGGTCGATATGGCAGCTATATGCAAATCTGGACCGATCTGTGCGATATTGAAGAAGTATGTCAAGGGGCTTAACTAAACTCACTGTTCCAAATTTCGGCGACATCAGACAATAAATGAGCCCAAAACCATATATCAAGAAATCGGTCTATATGGCAGCTATATCAAAATCTGAACCGATCTGGACCAAATTAAAGAAATATGTCAAAGGGCCTAACACAACTCACTGTCCCAAATTTCAGCAAAATCGGATAATGAATGTGGCTTTTATGGGCCTTACACCATAAATCGGAGGATCGATCTATATGGCAGCTATATCCAAATCTGTACCGATCTGAGCCAAATTAACGAAGGATATCGATGGGCCTTACATTATTCACTGTCCCGAATTTCATCAAAATCGGACAATAAATGTGGCTTTTGTGGGCTTAAGACCCTAAATCGGAGGATCGGTCTATATGGCAGCTATATCCAAATCTGAAGCGATCTGGGCCAATTTAACGAAGAAAGTCGAAGGGCCTACGACAACTCACTGTCCCAAATTTCAGCGAAATCGGATAATAAATGTGGCTTTTATGGGCCTAAGATCCTAAATCTGAGGATCGGTCTATATGGCAGCTATATCCAAATCTAAACCGATCTGACCCAAATTGACGAAGGATATTGAAGGGCCTAACACAACTCACTGTCCTAGATTTCAACAAAATCGGATAATAAATGTGGCTTTTATGGGCCTAAGACCCTAAATCGGCGGATCGGTCTATATGGGGGCTATATCAAGATATATTCCGATATAGCCCATCTTCGAACTTAACCTGCTTATGGACAAAAAAAGAATCTGTGCAAAATTTCAGCTCAATATCTCTATTTTTAAGACTGTAGCGTGATTTCAACAGACAGACGGACGGACATGTCTAGATCGTCTTAGATTTTTACGCCGATCAAGAATATATATACTTTATAGGGTCGGAAATGGATATTTCGATGTGTTGCAAACGGAATGACAAAATGAATATACCCCCATCCTTCGGTGATGGGTATAATACCCCCATCCTTCGGTGGTGGGTATAAAAATGTAGCTTTTATGGGCCTTAAAACTTAAATAGGGAGATCTGTATATATATATGACAGTTATATCCAAATGTAGACTGATCTAAACAGTATTGACCACGTATGTTGTAGAGCCTAACACTGTCCACTGTGTTAAATTTCAGCGAAATTCGAGTATTAAACTGATTTTATTTACCCAAGAACAGAAATCGGGAGATTGGTAGATGTGGCAGCGATATCCAAATGTAGCCCAAATTTTGACCATAATCGGCACGAATATCGAAAGGCCCAACAGAACACATTGTGGTAAATTTCAACAAAATCGGTTATTTAATTCACCTTTTATGGGTCTAAAACCTTAAATCGGGATATCAGTAAATATGGCAGCTATATCCAAATCTGGACCGGTCTGGGTCGTATTGACCAGGAATGTCGGGAAGACTTACACAATCCGTTATACGAAACTTCATCGGACAATAAGACCTTAAATTGAGAGATCGGTCTATATAACAATTATATCTAAATATATACGGATCTTAACCATAGTCGGTATGAATGTCGAATTGCCTTAAGGCCATTGTGCCTAATTTCAGCGAAATCTGTTAATAAATTCATCTTTTATGGGTCTAAAATCTAATCTGGAGATCAATATATATATGGCACCTACATTCAAATCTAGACCGATCTGAGCCGTATTGATTAGGGATGTCGAGGAGCCTAACACAACTAACTATACCAAATTGCTGTGAAATCGGACAATAAATGTGTCTATAATGGACCCAAGACCTTAAATCAAGAGATCGGTCTATATAACAGCTATATCTATACCTACACCGATCTGGGCCAAATTAACGACGATGTCGAGAGGACTAACATAACTTACTGTATTAATGAGCCTTTTAAGGGTCTAAAATCTTAAATCGAGAGATATGTCTATATAACAGCTATATCTAAATTTAGACCGAACTGGACCGTATTGAACAAATATGTCTTAACACATTCACTGTCCAACATTTCTACATATAAAGATATAGTCCGATTTGGATCATTTTCGAAATTAACCCCCCTATGGACACAAAAAGAATCTATGAAAAGCTTCAGCTCAATATATCTATATTTTTTAAACTATAGCGTGATTTCAACAGACAGGCGGGCGGACATAGCTAGATCGTCTTAGATCTGGAATATATATACTTTATAGGGTCGGAAATGGATATTTTCTTTTCCAGGATTTGGCGCAGTGTGAATATCTGGTCTAGGGTGGATTTACCAGGTCTAAAACCGCATTGATAGGGCCCAATTATCTCATTGACTTTAGGTTTTAATCTTTCACACAGCACGCTCGAAGGTATCTTGTAAGCGATGGGGAGGAGACTTATTCCTCTGTAGTTGGCACATTCCGTCTTGTCTCCTTTCTTGTGTACGGGACATAGTATGCTGAGGTTCCAATCATCGGGTATGCGTTCTTCTAGCCAGATTGCGCAGATAAGCTGATGCATACGCCTTATCAGCGTGTCGCCTCCGGTCTTAAATAGTTCAGCGGGTAACCCGTTGGCTCCTGCTGCCTTGTTGTTCTTTAGTCGGGTTACTGCTACTTGGACCTCATTCTGACTAGAAGGTAAACATTCTATACCATCATCAGGTATTGGTTCTGCGGTATCCTCTTCGTCGCCAACATCGGATACTAGCAGTTGGGTAAAATGTTCATTCCATATCCTCAGCATTTTGTCTGTGTCAGTTACCAGATTTCCTTCTTTGTCTCTGCAGGAGGATGTGCCTGCACCAAAGCCATCGGTTTGGTGTTTAATTCTTTAGTAGAATTTCCGGACTTCATTCTGACTCCTGTACATCTCAATTCGCTCGCACTCACGTCTTTCCATTTCTTTTTTCTTTCTGCGGAATAGACGTTTCTCCTCTCTCCTTTTCTCCCGTTACCTCTCCTTGCTACTGATTGCAGGGTTGCTCTATATGCCGCATTCTTGGCTTCAGTAGCATCTCGACACTCTTGGTCGTACCATGGGTTTTTTGGAGGAAGCTTTCGGTACCCAAGTACGGTTTTCGCGGCATTTTCCATGGAATGGGCAATAGTTTGCCACTGCACCATTATATCATCGGAACACGGAGTGCTTTCATCAAGCGTTGGGTCAGTCGAGTGGAGTATGCCGCTGCCATTTGTTGTGTCTGCAGCTTTTCAATGTCCAGCTTCCGTGCAGTGTCAGATCGTACTTTCCTCGCCATGTTCAAACGGGTGCGAACCTTTGCTGCAACAAGGTAATGATCCGAATCTATATTCGCTCCACGGATCGATCGTACATCTAACACGCTGGATTCATGCCTTCCAGCTATCACAACGTGATCAATTTAGTTTCTCGTGTTTTGATCTGGTGACAGCCATGTGGCTTTGTGAATTTTTTTATGTTGAAATCTGGTGCTCCTAACTAAATCTATCAGCCTCAACCCATTACTGGACGTTATCTCGTGGAGACTAAACTTTCCGACTGTTGGGCCAAAAATGTTTTCCCTCCCTATCTTCGCATTAATATCTCCCAGAACGATTTTAATATCATGGACGGGGCAGCAGTCATATTCTCTCTCTAGGCGCTCGTAGAAAATATACTTCGTCTGCTCGTCTTTGTCTTCCGTCGGGGCAAGGGCACAAATAAGGCTGATGTTGAAGAATTTGGCTTTTATGCGGATTGTAGCTAGCCTCTCATCCACCGGAGTAAAACTGGTGACAAGGTGTGTCGGACTGTCAGTCAGTCAGTCAGGGGGTGGTCCGTTTTTATACCCTCCACCATAGGATGGGGGGTATACTAATTTCGTCATTCTGTTTGTAACTACTCGAAATATTCGTCTGAGACCCCATAAATTATATATATTCATGATCGTCGCGACATTTTATGTCGATCTAGCAATGTCCGTCCGTCCGTCCGCCCGTCCGTCTGTCTGTCGAAAGCACGCTAACTTTCGAAGGAGTAAAGCTAGCCGTTTGAAATTTTGCACAAATACTTCTCATCAATGTAGGTCGGTTGGTATTGTAAATGGGCCATATAGGTCCATGTTTTGATATAGCTGCCATATAAACCGATCTTGGGTCTTGACTTCTTGAGCCTCTAGAGTGCGCAATTCTTATCCGATTGGCATAAAATTTAGCACGACGTGTTTTGTTATGATATCCAATAACTGTGCGAAGTATGGTTTAAATCGGTGCATAACTTGATATAGCTGTCATACAAACCGATCTGGGATCTTGACTTCTTGAGCCTCTAGAGTGCGCAATTCTTCTCCGATTGGAATGAAATTTCGCACGACGTGTTTTGTCATGATATCCAATAATTGTGCCAAGAATGGTTCAAATCGGTGCATAACCTGATATAGCTGTCATACAAACCGATCTGGGATCTTGACTTCTTGAGCCTCTAGAGTGCGCAATTCTTATCCGATTGGGATGAAATTTTGCACGACGTGTTTTGTTATGATATCTAATAACTGTGCGAAGTATGGTTTAAATCGGTGCATAACTTGATATAGCTGTCATATAAACCGATCTGGGGTCTTGACTTCTAGAGCCTCTAGAGTACGCAATTCTTATCCGATTGAAATGAAATTTCGCACGACGTGTTTTGTTATGATATCCAACAATTGTGCCAAGTATGGTTCAAATCGGTGCATAACCTGATATAGCTGTCATACAAACCGATCTGGGATCTTGACTTCTTGAGCCTCTAGAGTGCGCAATTCTTCTCCGATTGGAATGAAATTTCGCACGACGTGTTTTGTCATGATATCCAATAATTGTGCCAAGAATGGTTCAAATCGGTCCATAACCTGATATAGCTGCCATATAAACCGATCTTGGGTCTTGACTTTTAGAGCCTCTAGAGTACGCAATTCTTATCCGATTGAAATGAAATTTCGCACGACGTGTTTTGTCATGATATTCAACAACTGTGCCAAGTATGGTTCAAATCGGTCCTTAACCTGATATAGCTGCCATATAATGCGATCTGGGGTCTTGACTTCTTGAGCTTCTAGAGTGCGCAATTCTTATCCGATTGGGATGAAATTTTGCACGACGTGTTTTGTTATGATATCCAACAACTGAGCAAAGTATGGTTCAAATCGGTTAATAACCTGATATAGCTGTCATATAAACCGATCTGGGATCTTGACTTCTTGAGCCTCTAGAGTGCGCAATTCTTATCCGATTGGGATGAAATTTTGCATGACGTGTTTTGTTATGATATCCAACAATTGTGCCAAGTATGGTTCAAATCGGTGCATAACCTGATATAGCTGTCATACAAACCGATCTGGGATCTTGACTTCTTGAGCCTCTAGAGTGCGCAATTCTTATCCGATTGGAATGAAATTTCGCACGACGTGTTTTGTTATGATATCCAACAACTGTGCCAAGAATGGTTCAAATCGGTCCATAACCTGATATAGCTGTCATATAAACCTATCTGTGATCTTGACTTCTTGAGCCTGTAACGGTCGCAATTATTATCCGATTTGCCTGAAGTTTTGTATGACGGATTCTCTCATGACCATCAACATACGTGTTTATTATGGTCTGAATCGGTCTATAGCCCGATACAGCTCCCATATAAATCGATCTCTCTATTTTACTTCTTGAGCCCCCAAAGGGCGCAATTCTTATTCGAATTGGCTGACATTTTACACAGGTCTCCAACATATAATTTAATTGTGGTCCAAACCGGACCATGTCTTTATATCGCTCTAATAGCAGAGCAAATCTTTTGTTATAACCTGTTTTGCCTAAGAAGAGATGCCGAGAAAAGAACTCGACAAATGCGATCTATGGTGGAGGCCCGGCCGAACTTAGCACGCTTTTACTTGTTATATATAAGATAGTTTTAATTTTACTTCGGTTAATATTTTATCTAATAATGAACTTAGCTTTGAATGCTTGCTTTATATTTTCTATTTATAATACAAACTATATGGTATTTCACTTATTTAATGCATATTATAAACCAGTAAGGAAGGGCAAAAATCGGGCATTTCCGGTTGTATAACACCCTACACCCACCCTACATTAACAATGTGGAAGCTATATCCAATTCTGTACCATCATTGATGGACCTCGGCGGATGCTTTCAGATGGGTTATTAAACAATTCCTATCAAATTTCGAGCAAATTTGTTCAAAATGTAATAAATACGATGGACAAATGACAACATTATTGCAAGTTAACCAAAACCTGATGAACACATATATGGAAGCGGACATAGCTAAATCGAATCAGAAAGTGATTCTTACTCGATCGGTATACTTATCAATGGGTCTATCTCTCTTCCTTGTGGGTGTTACAAACAAATGCACTAACTTATAATACCCTGTACCATAGTAGTGGTGTAGGGTATAAACAGCTAAAACTAAAAAACCCTTGCCTTTTTTTTGGTGGTTATGTCACTTACATCAAAAGTGGCCACAAACTGTAACGTCCAATTTCAAGCTTCTTATTATCCTTGAAACCCTTAAAAAATTCCTGGAATACCTGTAGAAACATCACTTTGTGTTTGACAAACAATGAAAAAATTATGTGATTAATTTTTTCGATAGAAAGAAAAGAAAGAAATCCTAAAAAACGGATCATTACAACAGGTACTCAAAACCTGTTGTTCATGACGTTAAAAAATCCCCAGAGAATGGACTTCTTTCTCAATCTCATCTATACCTGTTTATATAAACGCGAACATAGATGTTGAAAAAACAACAACCCTTCAAACAAAAAAGGAGCGATGAAACATCAAACACGTAGTTATAATAAACAAAACAAAAAAATGCCATATTGGATAAATGATAGCATATCAGAAAAACTAAAATCATCCCAACGACAATAATAAAACCAGAGGAGGATTCATTAACAGGTTTCTTAGTCATAAAAACACAACTTGTCCCCTTCAGGGATTTTTTTTAAGAGATACAAAAAACTAAATAAAAAACTCATTAAAAAAATCTTGAAATTTAGTATGTAGTTAGTTCCCCTAAAGTAAAGGCCAACCTCAAACATAACAAAAAATACAAAACCGAAAACCAGTAATTGACAAGAAAAAGGGGGTGCATTTTTTTAAGATTATTATAAAGGTTAATAAAAAAGGGTTCGGTCAAAAAGATTAAACTATTAAAAAACACAATTCTCCCCTTGTTTTATGGGCAAAACTCAAAAACAAGGGATCTTCTTGGCTTAATCAAGAAAATGTTTTTGTTTTCGTGAATGATTGATTAACCTGACTAAGAACTGGATCACAAGTGTTAAACGGGTTTTTGCTTTTTATACCCAGCACGGAAGGATGGGGGTATACTCATTTTGTTATTCTGTTTTTATACCCTCCACCATAAGATGGGGGGTATACTAATATCGTCATTCTGTTTGTAACTACTCGAAATATTCGTCTGAGACCCCATAAAGTATATATATTCTTGATCGTCGCGACATTTTATGTCGATCTAGCCATGTCCGTCCGTCTGTCCGTCCGTCTGTCCGTCCGTCCGTCCGCCTGTCTGTCGAAAGCACGCTAACTTCCGAAGGAGTAAAGCTAGCCGCTTGAAATTTTGCACAAATACTTCTTATTAGTGTAGGTCGGTTGGTATTGTAAATGGGCCATAACGGTCCATGTTTTGATATAGCTGTCATATAAACCGATCTTGGGTCTTGACTTCTTGAGCCTCTAGAGTGCGCAATTCTTATCCGATTGGAATGAAATTTTGCACGACGTGTTTTGTTATCAAATCCAACAACTGTGTTAAGTATGGTTTAAATCGGTCCATAACCTGATATAGCTGCCATATAAACCGATCTTGGGTCTTGACTTCTTGAGCCTCTAGAGTTCACAATTCTTATCCGATTTGAATGCATTTTTGCACGACTTGTTTTGTTATGATATCCCACAAATATGCCGAGCATGGTTCAAATCGGTTTATAACCTGATATAGCTGCCATATAAACCGATCTTGGGTCTTGACTTCTTGGGCCTCTAGAGTGCGCAATTATTATCCGATTGGAATGAAATTTTGCACGACGTGTTTTGTTTTGATATCCAACAACTGTGCTAAATCGGTCTATAACTTGATATAGCTGCCATATAAACCGATCTGGGATCTTGACTTCTTGAGCCTCTAGAGGTAGCAATATTTATCCGATTTGCCTGAAATTATGTACTACGGATCCTCTCATGACCATCAAAATACGTGTTTATTATGATCTGAATCGGTCTATAGCCCGATACAGCTCCCATATAAATCGATCTCTCTATTTTACTTCATGAGCCCCCAAAGGGCGCAATTCTTATTCGAATTGGCTGACATTTAACACAGGTCTTCAACATGTAATAATATAATAATAGCAGAGCAAATCTTTTCTTATATCCTTTTTTGCCTAAGAACAGATGCCGGGAGAAGAACTCGGCAAATGCGATCCATGGTGGAGGGTATGTAAGATTCGGCCCGGCCGAACTTTGCACGCTTTTACTTGTTTAACCTCCTTCTTGTATGCCCTGAGCCTTTCCCTATAAATGTCCCACAGATCGATGTTACCACTAGCCTTTTCCGCATTAAATGCCTTCTTAGTATCCTTCCTTTTCATCAATGTTCCACCACCTCTTATTCTTCTTCTTTCTGTCCTAAGTGGACAGGCAAACACAAAAGCCGATATCATCTACATTACAGATTTGGACAGGATCCTCATTCTACCGATCGATTCCTTAAAGTCTCCCCACATTGTCTTTCTGGGGATTCTAAATTTCAGGGTCTTATTGATTACAGCTCTGTTTACCATAAATTGAATGTATTTGTGATCCGAAAAACATACCTCCGCCGATACAGCCCAACCGGAGATAACAAATTCCTACCTATTTCCCATTGTGAGATCTAGGACCTCACTTCTATAAGAAACTAAACCTGAACCGACCTAAACAGATCGTTTGAAAATGGTTGTTACTACGTTCGTATAAATTCAAATCCGACGATAAACATGTATGGGTGCTACATCCAATTTTTCGCCGATTTTGTTGAATTGTCTCCTCCATGGGCTAAAGAAATTCAATCCAAAGATCAGTTTATATGGGAACTTTATCAGATTACTGACCAATTCGAACCAAAATTACCATATCTATGAATTTACCATACATAAAGCCTTATCGGAATAAAATTGCTCTTCCTAAGTGCACAAGAAGTCAAATCGGGAGATCAGTTTATATGGGAGCTATAACCAAAATTTAAACTATTGCGTACATTTACACTCCCTACTGACACACATCAATGAGAAGTACGAAAGATTAGTTGAATTGCATAGATTTAGATATACCTAAACATACATCGTCCGATTTTATCATTAATAGCACATTTATCACCCAATTTTCTCTAAAATTATGGGCAAAATTTTCCTTTATGACGCCCAGTAAGGCAGTGGAAATTGTTTTTTTTTTTTTTGCCTTCCTTTACCTGTGGAAACTGAAAAAAACAAGTAAAAGCGTGCTAAGTTCGGCCGGGCCGAATCTTATATACCCTCCACCATGGATCGCATTTGTCGAGTTCTTTTCCCGGTATCTCTTCTTAGGCAAAAAAAGGATATAAGAAAAGATTTGCTCTGCTATTAGAGCGATATCAAGATATGGTCCGGTTTGGACCACAATTAAATTATATGTTGGAGACCTGTGTAAAATGTCAGCCAATTCGAATAAGAATTGCGCTCTTTGGGGGCTCAAGAAGTAAAATAGAGAGATCGATTTATATGGGAGCTATATCGGGCTATATACCGATTCAGACCATAATAAACACGTATGTTAATGGTCATGAGAGAATCCGTCGTACAAAATTTCAGGCAAATCGGATAATAATTGCGACCTCTAGAGGCTCAAGAAGTCAAGATCCCAGATCGGTTTATATGGCAGCTATATCAGGTTATGAACCGATTCGATCTTTATTTGACACAGTTGTTGAAAGTAAGAACAAAATACTTCATGAAAATTTTTAACCAAATCGGATAGGAATTGCGCCCTCTAGAAGCTCAAGAAGTCAAGTCCCCAGATCTGTTTATATGACAGCTATATCAGGTTATGAACCGATTTAAACCATACTTGGCACAGTTGTTGGATATCAAAACAAAACACGTCGTGCGAAATTTCATTCCAATCGGATAAGAATTGCGCACTCTAGAGGCTCTAGAAGTCAAGACCCAAGATCGGTTTATATGGCAGCTAAATCAGGTTATGAACTGATTTGAACCATACTTGGCACAGTTATTGGATATCATAAAAAAACACGTCGTGGGAAATTTCATTCCAATCGGATAAGAATTGCGCACTCTAGAGGCTCAAGAAGTCAAGACCCAAGATCGGTTTATATGGCAGCTATATCAGGTTATGGACCGATTTGAACGATACTTGACACAGTTGTTGGATATCATAACAAAACACATCGTGCAAAATTTCATTCCAATCGGATAAGAATTGCGCACTCTGGAGGCTCAAGAAGTCAAGACCCAAGATCGGTTTACATGGCAGCTATATCAAAACATGGACCGATATGGCCCATTTACAATACCAACCGACCTACACTAATAAGAAGTATTGGTGCAAAATTTCAAGCGGCTAGCTTTACTCCTTCGGAAGTTAGCGTGCTTTCGACAGACAGACGGACGGACGGACGGACATGGCTAGATCGACATAAAATGTCACGACGATCAAGAATATATATACTTTATGGGGTCTCAGACGAATATTTCGAGTAGTTACAAACAGAATGACGAAATTAGTATACCCCCCATCTTATGGTGGAGGGTATAAAAACTAATGAGCAAAATTGAGGCTTCCAGGGGCTCAAGAAGTCTAATCGGGAGATGGGTTTATATGGGAGCTATATCAGGTTCTTGACCGATTTAAACCGTCACAGTTGTTTAAAGTCGTAACAGAACACGATGTGCAAAATTTCTGCCAAATCGGACAAAAATTGTGGCTTCCATGGGCTCAAGAAATCAAATCGGGAGATCGGTTAATATGGGAGCTATATCAGATTATTGACCGATTCGGACCGGACTTGAAACAGTTGTTGGAAGTCATAACAGAACACTAGTGCCAAATTTCAGCTAAAGTGGACAAAAATTGTGGCTTCCGTGGGCTCAAGAAGTCAAATCGGGAGACCGGTTTATATGGGAGCTATATCAGGTTCCTGACTGATTTGAACCGTACTTGCCACAGTTGCTGGAATTCATAACGGAACACTATGTGCCAAATTTCAGCCCAATCGGACAAAAATGTTGGCTTCCATGGGCTCAAGAAGTCAAATCGGGAGATCGGTTTATATCCCCAACGACCTACATCAATATAAAATACCTGTGTAAATTTTCAAGCGGCTAGTTCCACGCGATCGACCGCTATCGTGATTTCGACAGACGGACGGACGGACATGGCTAGTTCGAATCAGAATTTCGAGGCGATCAAGAATAAATATACTTTATGGGGTCCTAGATCAATATTTCAATACTAGTAAACCCCCATCCTATAGTGGTTGGTATACAAATTCTTTAAATCAACTTTTGGTAATGAGAGATGTTCTCTCATAATTTTACTCCCGTTTTCACTTTGAGTCTCTTAGGTGTTATTTTTAATCCCAACTTAGTATCTAGTCAAAGATAAGATATATTTTTGCCTAAAACTGGCAAAAATTAATCCCAATTGACGCCGACGCACCACTCACCCAGGATGATTGGTTATCCTTACTCACCAAAATATTTAGGGCCTTTGTGGATATTACTACAGATATTCTCTCAGCTAGTGCAATGGTTCGAAAAGAAAACCAATTATCATAACGAAATACAAAAAGAAGAATAATGAAAATATGACGTAAAGCGACATTTCCCTCAAGGCTGCAGGATAGATAAGTATCTACTTCCTTATGTGGCTGCTGACTCGATGTCAAGTGGTGCATTTTTGGCCATGCGGGTGTCTATGGAGAGTTTTGTGTTTTGTGTGGCGACCTCAACGATTTCTGCAATGATTAGACCAATTTAAAATTGATGTCGTCTCAGTCTGGTGTGCTCTAATTTGATTGTTGGTTCCCTCTTGAGAATAATTATCTGCTGTGATTTATTTTGCTTTTAGAATGATGTTCTTGTGTCGCGACAAGAGTTGAAAGAATTTATTCTACTCATGACGAGACATTCAAAGCAGGAAGAGAAACAGAAAATGAGGGAGGGTACAATGAAAGTTGTTAGCAATTGGAATGTTGGCGACATCAAGTGCAAGCCAAAGCGATCCTTGCGTTAGAAAAAATATTATATTGGGTTGCCCAAAAAGTAATTGCGGATTTTTTAAAAGAAAGTAAATGCATTTTTAATAAAACTTAGAACGAATTTTAATCAAATATACTTTTTTTACACTTTTTTTCTAAAGCAAGCTAAAAAGAAGTAAAAAGGCGTTAAGTTCGGCCGGGCCGAACTTTGGATACCCATCACCTCGGGTATATATATAAACCACCTTTCATCAAAATTCGGTGAAAATTTCATACCTTATACTCATATACCCCATACCGATCTGAACTATATACGACACGATGTCAAAAAGCCGAAGATAAGTCGCTGTGTCAAATTTCAGTGAAATCGGATTATAAATGCGCCTTTTATGGGGCCAAGACTTTAAATCGAGATATCGGTCTACATGGCAGCTATATCCAAATCTGAACCGATTTGGGCCAAGTTGCATAAACATGTCGAAAAGCCTAACACAAAGCACTGTCCCAAATTTCGGCGTAATCGGACAATAAATGCCTCTTTTATGGGCCCTAAACTTTAAATCGAGAGATCGGTCTATATGGCAGCTATATGCAAATCTGGACCGATCTGGGCAAAATTGAAGAAGGACGTCGAAGAGCCTAACCAAACTCACTGTGTCAAATTTCAGCGACATCGGAAAATAAATGCGTCTTTTATGGCCCCAAAACCTAAAACCTAGATATCGGTCTATATGGCAGCTATATCCAAATCTGGACCGATCTGTGCGATATTGCAGAAGTATGCCAAGGGGCTTAACTTAACTCACTGTTCCAAATTTCGGCGACATCGGACAATAAATGAGCATTTTATGGGCCCAAGAGCATAAATCAAGAAATCGGTCTATATGGCAGCTATATCTAAATCTGAACCGATCTGGACCAAATTGAAGAAATATGTCAAAGGGCCAAACACAACTCACTGTCCCAAATTCCAGCAATATCGGATAATGAATGTGGCTTTTAGGGGCCTTACACCATAAATCGGAGGATTGATCTATATGGCAGCTATATCAAAATCTGGACCGATCTGAGCCAATTTAACGGAGGAAGTCGAAGAGTCTAAGACAACTCACTGTCCCAAATTTCAGCGAAATCGGATAATAAATGTGGCTTTTATGGGACTTAGACCCTAAATCGGCGGATCGGTCTATATGGCAGCTATATCCAAATCTGGACCGATCTAAGCCAAATTCACGGAGGATGTCGAAGGGCCTAACACAACTCACTGTCCCAAATTTCAGCGAAATCGGATAATAAGTGTGGCTTTTATGGGACTTAGACCCTAAATCGGATGATCGGTATATATGGCAGCTATATCCAAATCTGGACCGATCTGAGCCAAATTCACGGAGGATGTCGAAGGGCCTAACACAACTCACTGTCCCAAATTTCAGCGAAATCGGATAATAAATGTGGCTTTTATGGGACTTAGACCCTAAATCGGAGGATCGGTCTATATGGCAGCTATATCCAAATCTGGACCGATCTAAGCCAAATTCACGGAGGATGTCGAAGGGCCTAACACAACTCACTGTCCCAAATTTCAGCAAAATCGGATAATAGATGTGGCTTTTATGGGCCTAAGACCCTAAATCGGCGGATCGGTCTATATGGGGGCTATATCAAGATATAGTCCGATATAGCCCATCTTCGAACTTAACCTGCTTATGGACAAAAAAAGAATCTGTGCAAAGTTTCAGCTCAATATCTCTATTTTAAAAGGCTGCCGCGTGATTTCAACAGACAGACGGACAGACGGACGGACATGTCTAGATCGTCTTAGATTTTTACGCTGATCAAGAATATATATACTTTATAGGGTCGGAAATGGATATTTCGATGTGTTGCAAACGGAATGACAAAATGAATATACCCCCATTCTTCGGTGGTGGGTATAATAACAGCTGATAACTGACATAAGAAAGAATGCAATTACAGAGTCACAAGCCGTTGAAAAAAATTTGTCAGCGCCGACTATATGAAAAATCCGCAATTACTTTTTGGGCAACCATAGTTTTGAAACCCACCACCATAGGATGGGTGTATGCCAATCTAGTCATTCCGTGTGTAATAACTCGAAATATTGATCTAAAACCCCATAAAGTATATATATTCTTGATCGCCTCGACATTGTGAGTCAATCTAGCAATGTCCATCCGCCTGTCGAAATCACCATAGCGGTCGAACTCGTAAAGCTAGACGCTTGAAATTTTGAACAGATACTTCTTATTGATGTAGGTCATTGGGGATTGGAAATGGGCCATATCGGTTCAGATATGGATATAGCTCTCATATAAACCGATTTCACGATTTGACTTCTTGAGACCTTACAAGCCGCAAATTTTGTTCGATTTGGCTTTTCTAGCTCCCATATAAACCGATCTCCCGATTTGACTTCTGGAGCCCTTATAAGTCGCTATTTTTGTCCGATTTGGCTGAAATTTTGCATACGATGTTCTGTTATGACTAAAAGCAACTGCGGCAAGTACGGCCCAATTCGGTCTATAAACAGATATAGCTCCCATATATTAGCAGAATCCATGGTGATGGGTTCCCAAGATTCGGCCCGGCCGAACTGAGCACGTTTAACTTGTTTGAAATAGGTTCAGGTTTAGAAGCCAAAATGTTAAAAAAAAACTTCTTTAAAAATTAAGAATTATTCTATGGTTATTAGAGGTTGGAATATATTAATTTTACTTTTAAATGTAGGGTAGTGATGGGCACGCTTACACATGTGCATATTTACTTCCAAGCCTGTGGGTTCATGTTTTTGTGTATATGCACTAAAAGATTTAAAATTTTAAAATGAGCTGAAAAATTTCAAATCTAGAAATCTTCAATCTTTCTTCTACATGATTTGTATTTCAACATTGGCCTATGCTGAATATAGACCCTCCACCATAAGTTGGGGTTATATTAATTTCGTCATTCCGTTTGTAACAAATTGAAATATTTATCTGAAACATAACAAAGTATATAAAGGATAATTTTTTAAGGGCTATAGGAAATTTAAAAAAACACATAAAATTCAGAAAAATGCATGAAATCTTTATTCAAAGATTATTTCATGCAAATGTTAACCGTCACAGCGCCTCAAATGGTCCATCCGCTTAGTCCAATTGTGGCATACTCTTTCCAACATTTCGGCCGGTATCTCACAAATAAATGCTTCAATGTTGCCTTCCAATGTGTCAATTGAAGCGGGCTTGTCTGTATAGACATGAACTTGAAGCTCCACAAAAAATAGTCAAAAGGCGTTAAATCTCACTATCTAGGCGGCCAATTGATAGGTCCTGAATGTGAAATTAAATGTTCAACGATCTCGCATCTCAACAAGTCCATCGTTACTCATGCTGTGTGGCAAGTGGCACCGTTTTGATGAAACCACATGTCATGAAAGTCAAGCTCTTGCATTATTGTCAAAAAAAAAGTTGGATATCATCTCAAGATAACCCTCACCATTAACAGTTACCTTACGATTCGCATCATCTTTAAAGAAGTACGGTCCAATGATGCCACCAGCCCATAAACCGCACCAAACTGTGACTTTGTCTGGATGCATTTGTAGCTCTTGCAATGCTTCTGGCTGATCTTCACTCCAAAGTCGAACACTCTGCTTATTTGCGTACCCAAAGAAGCAGAGTTGTCGAGCTTCGTCGTAAAATGGAAGAAGCGCGCCTTGAAATTTCTTAACTGAGCACGCATTTTGATAATAAAATTCAATAATTTGCAAGCGTGGTTCATTTGTAAGAAGATTCATGGTTAAATTATAGACCAAACTGAAGATGTTTGACAGTGACATAAAGCACGAAACGTGCGTGGGCTGTTTAAACCAACATTGCCCAAAAGCAAATAGCTAAAAAATCACCCTATATATTCTTGATCCACTTGACGTTCTAAGTCGATTTAGCCATGTACGTCCGTCCCTCCATCTGTCTGTCGAAAGCTCACAAATTTTCGAAGGAGTAAGCTAGGCGCCTGAAATTTTGCACAAATACTTTTTAGTTAATGCAGGTCAATTTTAATTGTCGAAATCGGTCCATGTTTTGGTATAGCTGCCTATAAACCGATCTCGAATGATGAGCTCTTGAGCATTTAGAGTGTCTAACTCTTATCTGATTTAGTTGAAATTTTGCACGAAGTGTTTTGTTATGACTTCCAACAACTGTGCTAAGTAGGTTCAAATCGATTCATATAAGCTGATCTGCGATCTTGATTTCTTAAGCTTCTGGTGTGTGCAATTGTAATCCAATTTGGCTGGAACGTTGCTTGCTGTGTTTTTTCGTTATAACTATGCCAAGTGTGGTCTAAGTCGGTTAATAACCTGATATAGGTGTCTTAAAAGCCAATCTGGGATATTGTCCTCTTCAGCCTCTAGAGTGTGAAATTATTATTCGATTTAGCTGAAATGTAGCATGAAGTGTTTTGTTTCGTCTTCCAACAACTGTGCCAAGTATGGTCTAAATCGTTTTATGACCTGATATAGTGGTTGCCACATAACAGTCTGTGGAAAGCACACACTTTCGAAGTAGTAAAGCTAGGCACTTGAAATTTTGCACAAATACTTCCTATTAGTATAGGCCAGTTGAGATTGTAAATGGGCTATATCGGTCCATGTTTAGATATAACTCCCATATAAAGCGATCCTTGCATTTTTCTTATTGAGCCTCTAGAGGGCGCAATTCTTATCGGATTTGTCTGAAGTTTTGTACTATGACATCTTCTGTGACATTTGATGGATGTACCAAGTATGGTTCGAATCGAGTTTAAACCTGATATAGCTCCCATATAAACCGATCCCCCGATTTCACTTCTTGAGCTTCTAGAGGGCGAAATTAACTGTAACTATGATTTCTTATATACGTGGTCCGAATCGGTCCATAACCTGATATAGCTCCTGATATGGGGAGATCGGTTTGAATCGATCTCCCCATTTTACTTCTTAAGTCCCTTTTGGGCGCAATTCTTATCCGATTGGTTTGAAACTTTGTTTCTCCTATAAAGGCTGCATGTTCGTGTCTTAAATCTTTTGTTTTCATTTCACTCAATTTTAGAGCAGATGGAGTGCTTGAAAATTTCTCCTTTTATACCCACCACCGAAGCATGGGGGTATATTCATTTTGTCATTCCGTTTGCAACACATCGAAATATCCATTTCCGACCCTATAAAGTATATATATTCTTGTTCAGCGTAAAAATCTAAGACGATCTAGACATGTCCGTCCGTCTGTCCATCTGTCTGCTGAAATCACGTTACAGTCTTCAAAAACTGAGATATTGAGCTGAAACTTTGAACATATTCTTTTTTTGTCCATAAGCAGGTTAAGTTCGAAGATGGGCCAGATCGGACTATATCTAGATATAGCCCCCATATAGACAGATCCGCCGATTTAGGGTCTTAGGCCCATAAAAGCCACATTTATTATCCGATTTCGCTGAAATTTGGGACAGTGCGTTATATTTGGCCCTTCGATATCCTTCTTCAATATGGCTCAGATTGGTCCAGTTTTGGATATAGCTGCCATATAGACCGATCCTCCGATTTAGGGTCTTAGACCCATAAAAGCCATATTTATTATCGGATTTTGCTGAAATTTGGGACAGTGAGTTGTCTTAGGCCCTTCGACATCCTTTGTCAATTTGGCCCAGATTGGTCCAGTTTTGGATATAGCTGCCATATAGACCGATCCGCCGATTTATGGCCTTAGACCCATAAAAGCCACATTTATTATCCGATTTTGCTATAATTTGAGACAGTGAGTTGTGTTAGGCCCTTCGACATCCTTCGCCAATTTGGCCCAGATCGGTTCACATTTGGATATAGCTGCCATATAGACCGATCCTCCGATGTAGAATCTTAGACCCATAAAAGCCACATTTATTATCCGATTTTGCTGAAATTTGGGACAGTGAGTTGTCTTACGCCCTTCGACATGCTTCGCCAATTTGGCCCAGATCGGTTTACATTTGGATATAGCTGCCATATAGACCGATCCTCCGATGTAGAATCTTAGACCCATAAAAGCCACATTTATTATCCGATTTTGCTGAAATTCGGGACAGTGAGTTGTCTTACGCCCTTCGATATCCTTCGCCAATTTGGCCCAGATCGGTCCAGTTTTGGATATAGCTGCCATATAGACCGATCCTCCGATTTCAGGTTTGAGCCCATAAAAGGCGCATTTATTGTCCGATGTCGCCGAAATTTGGGACAGTGAGTTGTGATAAAACTTTCGATATTATTTTTCAATATGGCTCAGATTGGTCCAGATTTGGATATAGCTGCAATATAGACCGATATCTTGATTTATGGTTTTGGGGCCATAAAAGGCGCATTTATTGTCCGATTTCGCCGAAATTTGGGACAGTGAGTTGTGTTAGACTTTTCGACATGTATCTGCAACATGGTCGAAATCGATCCAGATTTGGCTATAGCTGCCATATAGACCCATATCTCGATGAAAAGCCTTGGCCCAATAAAAGGAGCTTTTATAATCTGATTTCACTGAAATTTGACTCAGTGACGTATGCTAGGCTTTTCGACGTCCGTGTCGTTTATGGTTCAGAGCGGTTTATTTTTAGATATAGCTACTAAAAAGAGCAAAATTTTGTTTTACACAGTTGAACAATGACTTGTACTTATTACTATTTGGTCTAAATCGGAACATATTTCGATATAACTGCTATGGGACATAAGGTATGCAATTTTCACTGGATTTTGATGGAAGGTGGTTTACATATGTACCCAAGGTGGTGGGTATCCAAAGTTCGGCCCGGCCGAACTTAACGCCTTTTTACTTGTTAACCTTAATAAGGCAATGTAAGCCACCCACTGTATTGGATAATATGACATTTTACATCGTTTATGATATCTATGCCCAAATGTCCCATAGGCCAATCATGCACACACACACGTAGACATACATGACTGCTTCTTAGAATTATGGATATAGTAAACTAGTCATAGGTCCTTTTACAATTGAAATTATGCATATGCAGACCAAAGGATCAAGCAATTAAAGACGCCACAAGCCACATCGATTTAAATTTTTTCATAACACCCAATTACTTGGTCGCTGACAACCACCCACATTGATATTCCTCTTTAACGGAACGGAAGAGAATGTTACTTTCGAGTCAGAATACTTGAGAAGACAACATTGAAAAAAGTACATGTCTGGACAGTATGGCGCTGACTAATGAACACCACATATATCGTCAGTAGATAAGAAAACATTCAAATTTAAACTTAATGAACTGGATTATTCGATGATGTCTTCTGATAACATGTGGTGTTGCCATTGTCTGTGAAAAAATAGTGATTTTTCATTCTTGCAGCATTTTACTCATGGCGTCAACAGGGATTTATTTTTGCCAGCTCATTGACAGATTTGGAAGAAAGATTAGAATATTTGAAGTGAATTAGTTCTTGAACAAATCACTGTGCATTTTTATTTCGAACCACTTAAAGGCAATAAGGTTAGCCGTGTCAAACACACATTCTTGGCAATGGGCAAATTTACCTATTTTGACTCCCAAACAAATGATTTCTTGCAGTTTCATTGGAAACAGCCTATTTATAAACGCCACGAAAGGGCAGGAAGCAACATTAATTTGTCATTCCGCAACACACTATCCATTTCAAGCTTCCATTGTTAAAAATGAAAATGTTGAGCTGAAACTTTGCACAGATTATATTTTTCCATTTGCAGATTTAAGACGAAGATGGGAAAGCATTAAAATCATCTTTCACTAAAAATCGACATAGCTGCCGAATATGGTCTAGACAGATCTATATTTGGATATTGCTGTCAAGTGAAACGGGTTTGAGCCTGTAATAGGATTATTTTTCATGGTATAGATTAAACCATATTTGGACAAAAATAGGTTCATTATTACCCGAAATTTTTTGCTTTGGAACTATGGTAGGTTTCTCATCAAATCTGCCATATAAACTGATATAATGTTTTAAGGCCTTAAATTTAGTCTGTTTTTAGAGTTTTAAACCCTCAGAGAAATTCGTTAGTAGAAATAGCAAAAAAAAGTTTGCTTCAGCAATAAGTCTCTTGGAATGGGATAGTAGTAAAACTCTGCAAAACAGCAAACATTGTCTGTTGTTGTGAGATTGTTAAAAGTAGTATGTAGCCTAAAAATTAAAAAAAAAATTCGGCCGGGCCGAATCTTATATAACTTCCACCATGGATCGCATTTGTCAACTTCTTATGGGTAAAACAAGTAAAAAGGCGTTAAGTTCGTCCGGGCAGAACTTTGGATACCCACCACCTCGGATATATATGTGAACCACCTTTCCTCAAAATCCGGTCGAAAATTCATAATCGGTTTTTATGGCAGCTATATGCAAATCTTGATCGATCTAGACCAAATTGCAGAAATATGTGGAGGGGCTTAACTTAACTCTTTGTCCCAAATTTCGGCAACATCGGACAATAAATGCGCTTTTTATGGCCCCAAAACCTAAAACCGAGAGATCGGTCTATATGCAGCTATATCCAAATCTGAACTGATCTGAGCCAAATTGACGTAGGATGTTGAAGGGCCTAATACAACTCACTGTCCCAAATTTTCCCAAAATCGGATAATAAATGTGGCTTTTATGGGCCTAAGACCCTGAATTGGAGAATCGGTCTATTTGGCAGCTATTTCCAAATGTGGACCGATCTGAGCCAAATTGGCGAAGAATGTCGAAGGGCCTAACACAACTCACTGTCCCGAATTTCAGCAATATCGGATAATAAATGTGGCTTTTATGGGCCTAAGACCCTAAATCGGAGGATCGGTCTATATAGCAGCTATATCCAAATGTGGACCGATCTGAGCCAAATTGACGAAGAATGTCGAAGGGCCTAACATAACTTACTGTCCCGAATTTCAGCAATATCGGATAATAAATGTGGCTTTTTATAGGCCTAAGGCCCTAAATCGGAGGATCGGTCTATATGGCAGCTATATCTAAATCTGAAACGATCTGAGCCATATAGACGGAAGATGTCGAAGGTCCTAAGACAACTCACTGTCCCGAATTTCAGCAATATCGGATAATAAATGTGGCTTTTATGGGCCTAAGACCCTAAATCGGAGGATCGGTCTATAGGGCAGCTATATCCAAATCTGAACCGATCTGGGCCAAATTGACGAAGGATATCTAAAGGCCTAACACAACTCACTGTCCCAAATTTCAGCAAAATCGGATAATAAATGTGACTTTTATGGGCCTAAGACCCTAAATCGGAGGATCGGTCTATAGGGCAGCTATATCCAAATCTGAACCGATCTGGGCCAAATTGACGAAGGATATCTAAAGGCCTAACACAACTCACTGTCCCAAATTTCAGCAAAATCGGATAATAAATGTGACTTTTATGGGCCTAAGACCCTAAATCGGAGGATCGGTCTATATGGCAGCTATATCCAAATCTGGGCCGATCTGAGCCATATTAACGGACGATGTCGAAAGGCCTAACACAAAGCACTGTCCTACATTTCAGCAGAATCGGATAATAAATGTGGCTTTTATGGGCCTAAAACCCTAAATCGGAGAATCGGTCTATATGGCAGCTATATCCAAATCTGAACCGATCTGAACCATATTGACGGAGAATGTCGAAGGGCCCAACACAACTCACTGTCCCAAATTTTAGCAAAATCGGATAATAAATGTGGCTTTTATTCCCCTAAGACCCTAAATCTGCGGATCGGTCTATATGGGGGCTATATCAACATATAGTCCGATATAGCCCATCTTCTAACTTAACCTGCTTATGGACAAAAAAAGACTCTGTGCAAAGTTTCAGCTCAATATCTCCATTTCTAAAGACTGTAGCGTGATTTCAACAGACAGACGGACGGACATGTCTAGATTGTCTTATATTTTTACGCTGATCAAGAATATATATACTTTATAGGGTCGGAAATGGATATTTCGATGTGTTGCAAACGGAACGTCCCCCATCCGTCGGTGGTGGGTATAAAAACGAATTTGATAACCCATTTTTAGGCCATGTATTTGGGGGACGCCTCATCAAAACTCCCGTAAACTCCCGTAAACCAATGGCAATATGGGGTTTAAATAAATGGTATTTGAAAAGAACACGATGCTAATATTTTTTCTGGGCCAAGTGCCTGGGGGACCTCCTCACCCCCGAAAACACCACTAAATTAGATATCATGAGAATATCGAGCTGAAATAAAGTATTTTAAGAATAGAGTACACCTTACATCCAAACTTAAATTCGTAGACCAATAAAGATCATGTGGAATTCAGATAAAGGCATTTATATTGTTCAACTGTTAGTAAAGCGATATACTATTTTCGTAGCATGGTATTTCACTAAAAGCTCTTTTATTGTCGAAAATTTTGTGCAATATAAAGTAAAATTAGGCGCAGCGGATCGGGCGCGGATCAGCTAGTAAAGTATATATATTCTTTATCGTCTCGACATTCTGAGTCAATCTAGCCATGTCCGTCAGTCCGTTTGCCGAAATCACGATAGCGGTCGAACGCGTAAAGCCACTTGACATTTTCCACACATAATGGGCCATATCGTCTCAGATTTGGATATAGCTTCCATATAACCCGATCTCCAGATTTGAAGTATTGAGCCCCTGGAAGCAGCAATTTTTGTCCGATTTGAATTTCATTAACTGAAATAAGTAAAGACCATGTCAATCTATAACCTGGTATAGCTCCCATATAAACCGATCTGCTGATTTGACTTCTTAAGTCCTTACAAGCCGCAGTTTTTGTCCGATTTGGCTGAAATTTTACATGCGGTGTTCTGTTACGACTTCAAACAACAAGTATAGTCCAAATCAGTCTATAATCTGTTATGACTTCCATATAAACCGGTATTTCGCTGGTTTGACAGAAGCTTTGTATGTAGAATAAAACAAGTAAAAGCGTGATAAGTTCGGCCGGGCCGAATCTTATATACCCTCCACCATGGATCGCATTTGTCGAGTTTTTTCCCGGCATCTCTTCTTAGGCAAAAAAGGATATAAGAAAAGAGTTGCTCTGCTATTAAAACGATATCAAGATATGGTCCGGTTTGGACCACAATTAAATTATATGTTGGAGACCTTTGTAAAATTTCAGCCAATTCGTATAAGAATTGCGCCCACTGGGGCTTACGAAGTAAAATAGAGAGAATGATTTATATGGGATCTGTATCGGGCTATAGACCGATTCAGACCATAATAAACAAGTTTGTTGATGGTCATGAGAGGATCCGTCCTACAAAATTTCAGGCATATCGGATAACAATTGCGACCTCTAGGGGTCAAGAAGTCAAGATCCCAGATCGGTTTATATGGCAGCTATATCAGGTTATGAACCGATTTGAACCTTATTTGACACAGTTGTTGAAAGTAAAAATAAAATACGTCATGCAAAATTTCAGCCAAATCGGATAGGAATTGCGCCCTCTAGAAGCTCAAGAAGTCAAGACCCAAGATCGGTTTATATGGCAGCTATATCAGGTTATAGACCGATTTGAACTAAACTTGGCACAGTTGTTGGATATCATAGCAAAACACGTCGTGCAAAATTTCATTCCAATCGGATAAGAATTGCGCACTCTAGAGGCTCAAGAAGTCCTGACCCAAGATCGGTTTATATGGCAGCTATATCAGGTTATGCACCGATTTCAACCATACTTGGCACAGTTGTTGGATATTATAACAAAACACGTCGTGCAAAATTTCATTCTGGTCGGATAAGAATTGCGCCTTCTAGAGGCTCAAGAAGTCAAGACCCAAGATCGGTTTATATGGCAGCTATATCAGGTTATGGACCGATTTGAACCATACTTGGCACAGTTGTTGGATATTATAACAAAACACGTCGTGCAAAATTTCATTCTGGTCGGATAAGAATTGCGCCTTCTAGAGGCTCAAGAAGTCAAGACCCAAGATCGGTTTATATGGCAGCTATATCAGGTTATGGACCGATGTGAACCATACTCGGCAACGTTGTTGGATATCATAACAAAATACGTCGTGCAACATTTCATTCCAATCGGATAAGAATTGCGCACTCTACAGGCTCAAGAAGTCAAGACCCAAGATCGGTTTATATGGCAGCTATATCAGGTTATGGACCGATTTGAACCATACTTGGCACAGTTTTTGGATATCATAACAAAACACGTCGTGCAAAATTTCATTCTGGTCGGATAAGAATTGCGCCTTCTAGAGGCTCAAGAAGTCAAGACCCAAGATCGGTTTATATGGCAGCTATATCAGGTTATGGACCGATTTGAACTATACTTGGCACAGTTGTTGGATATTATAGCAAAACACGTCGTGCAAAATTTCATTCCAATCGGATAAGAATTGCGCACTCTAGAGGCTCAAGAAGTCAAGACCCAAGATCGGTTTATATGGCAGCTATATCGAAACATGGACCGATATGGCCCATTTACAATACCAACCGACCTACACTAATAAGAAGTATTTGTGCAAAATTTCAAGCGGCTAGCTTTACTCCTTCGGAAGTTAGCGTGCTTTCCATGGTATTGGGTTTCCATGATTTGGCCCGGCCGAACTTAGCACAGTGACTTTTTCTATACCCTCTAATATACGTGCCAAAAATGGCCTGAATCGATCCATAACCTGAAATAGCTCCCCTACAAACCGATCTCCCCATTTTTTTTTTTTTTTCTTAAGTCCCTCTAGGGCGAAATTCTTATTCATTTTGGTTGAAAATTTGCCCAATGGCATCTAATATGGTCTCCAACATCCAAGCCATGTATGGCCCGAACAGATTTATAACATGACATAGTTCCAATATCATTGCAATTCTTATCCATTATTTTTTGTTTGTCTATAAGGAGATACTGGGCAAAGAACTTGACAAATCTGATCCATGGTGGAGGGTATATAAGATTCAGACCGGCCGAACTCAGCACGACTTTACTTGTTGTTTCGATTTAGAAGAAAACTCAAAATAAAAACCCTTATCTGCAAAATACAAAAAAAAATATTAAGATATCTCTATTCGTCGTTTTTAGAATTTGAATTTCGTATCCAGAAAATGCAATTTTCTCCCCATTTTCGGAAACTTAAAATTTCTGATACAAATTGAAAAATATTTTTTACTAGTTTTTTTTTTTTTTTTTAATTTTATCCCACTGTGCATTGTTGGTTTTCCTCCCCGAATTTAGAATTTCTTCTACTGAAAAGAAAAATATTTTGTTCCCCAAATAAAAAAGATTGTTGGTTTTTTTTTTGTATATTTTTTGCTATTGTTTCTTACAACTAATACAATTTTTTTACTAATATTTTTTGTTAACAAAAATGTTGAAAAAAGTTTTCTTTTTTAAAATTGCCAAAATTTAAAATTTTCTCTTAAACAAAAAATTTTATTTTGATTTTTTAAAGTTACCAATTTTTTTTTTATAAAAAAAAAGAATATAATTTTGAAAATTTTTAGCTTTAATGAAAAAGTGGAAATTTTCCTAAAATTCTGGTTAAACCGGGTTTGATGTGACTACCCCAGTCTTGTTATGGCTTCCATTGAAAACTTTTCTTTGAAGAGGCTCCCGGACAAAGTCGATGTAACCAAACTAAGTCCAGTCTCCAATTTCCCTATACGAAAAGCTAATGAAGCTGAAGTTGATGCAAGTGATTCCCCCTGACCATAGGGCCTTTCGGATAATTCAGATGATTTGACACAAAAATCCATTTCCAATTAGATTCAAATGTTTGTTTAGACACCTCTTATCTCAGCTTTAGGCTTGGGCCCAACGATCTAGGAAATTCCATTCAATTTGATAAGGTTCTATGGTCTCACGTTGTATCGAAGTCCAAAAGAAGGTGCCTGCATTGGTTCGGGCAAAGTGTACAGGAACATAGATATTGTCCTTGTCAACAAACTCCAAATGACGTCCACCATTCTCATCGATAACCACTATGGCTTCTCCACTTTCACTGTGACGCAATTCATCGATTAAACGATGCTCCAAATGTTCATTGGCCATGTTGTCCATGTCATTGTTGAGCCAATCGAATTCGCATTCCTTCTCCTCGGAGGCAATGTAGGAACTGCGTTTGGGCTTGCTGGCTTTTGTCTTGAAGATGCGACCCAAGACGGGCTTTAATAAATTCTTAAGGCGTCGCGAAGGTGAAACTTTGGATTTGTAAACTGTGTAAGTGTTGTTCTTGTAGCTGTTATATAGCGAAGAGTTGTTGTTGTTGTGCAAGTTGAGATTCATGTTGAAACAGGACGCTGCTTTAGTTTGTATGCGTTTTGTGTTTGAAAGATGTTTATGCTTGAAATGCTGTTGAGCGTATGATTCTTTGCTGCTTGGCCCTTGGGCTATTTATACTCTCTCTTTGTGAGCGCTTAGCTGAGCTCTCAGTTGACTGAGAGATCAGGGCTGCTCAGCCAATCACAATAGCAGAACAAGGGCAGGTGTTTCATTTCAAAATTTCTCACGTTCAGCATCCCAAGAAGAAGTAAATCTTTTAGTTTTTAGGGCCTAAAAGGAACATGTAGTCAAATTTAGGGCTAGTGTATGTGTGTGTGTGTGTGTATTTGTTTGTTTGAGATCTCTTTCACGAAAGAGAATCAACCAAGTAACAGCAGGTATTTTGTTAGTAACCTTACCCAAAACCAAGATGATGCTACCTCGGAGCGTGAGAAACTTTGTTTTTGAGTTAAGAAAAAGAAACTACAAAGACCGTAGGATTTTTCATAGAAACATGTCTTGGCGAGATCCTTTAGGGATTAAAATCATTACCAATCATCCCCCAGACTCAGCTCAGCTCAGGTTAATGATGATGGTGATGATGGTGTTTTCAGGTTTCTTATTATCCTGTTTTTTGCCTTTAAGGGTACCACAAACAAATTTGTAAACAAACCTGAATACAAGCGTGGGAATGTTGAGACATGCATTATTATGTTTAGCCAAAACCCAACCAAACGTTGCTGTTTTGGTTTCTGTTATACTGCACCTCAATTTTTAGAAAGATAATTATGGGGTAATGATGTTGTCTCCAACTTAAATAACATCATAATGACCATCATCATCACCGTCCGTCGTCAAGGCCTTTATGTTATTTGTTATCCTTGAAACTCTGACAAAAAAAATAAAAAATAATTTTTGTTTACGTAAATTGATATCCTTGGCCAACCATATGTTGTTGTTTATTAAAAGTCCTGTCTCTATTTGTTACCATTTAAGGTTTCTCTGTCCCCCCCCCCCACAGAAAAAAATAGCACAGCAGTTGTTGGGCTGCCTGCAAAAGGATTCACTCTAAGTATGAGAGAGAAAAATCAAAACAAACATCAGCAACATAGAGGAGTCACATTTGCTGGCTCCAAAATACAAAAAACAAAAGTTCTTAGAGAGATTTATTGTATTTTGAATTTTTTTTGGGAATTGGAGACAATGTCTCGTGATATTGTGGGATGTGGGATTTTTGTAAGAAGGTTGTAGTTGTCTTCACACTTGTTGTGGGCGATTTGCTGCTCACTGCACGAGACAAATGATATTCTACAGAGCAGATATGACTGGGTTTCGAAAAAGCTAGAAGGTAAGGCTAAGTGAAAAGTGAGCTAAAGTCCAAAATTTATATACCCTCTTCCCATATGATGGTGATTCGTCATTAAGTTTGTTACACCTCAAAATATGCTTCTAAGATCCCATAAAGTATGTATGTTCTTGATCGTCATGACATTTTATGTCGATTTAGCCATGTCCGTCTGTCTGTCGAAAGGACGCTGACTTTCGAAGGAGCAAAGCTAGGAGCTTGAAACTTTGCACAAATGCTTCGTATTAGTGCGGTTCGGTTGGGATTTTATATAGGTATAGTATGGCAGCTATAGCAAAACATGGACCCATACCGGTACTGATATCGGATCTTGACTTCTTGAGCCTCTATAGGGTGCAGTTAACATCCGATCTGGCTGAAATTTTGCTCTAAGTGTTCTATATTGACTTTCAACAAATCTGCTAAGTATGATTCAAATCGGTTCATAACCTTATAAATCGATCTGGGGTCTTGACTTGACTGCATCAAGTATGGTCTAAATCAGTTCACAACCTGATATAGCTCCAATATAAACCGATCTCCCGATTATATTGGGTTGCCCAAAAAGTAATTGCGGATTTTTCATATAGTCGGCGTTGACAAATTTTTTCACAGCTTGAGACTCTGTAATTGCATTCTTTCTTCTGTCAGTTATCAGCTGTTACTTTTAGCTTGCTTTAGAAAAAAAGTGTAAAAAAAGTATATTTGATTAAAATTCATTCTAAGTTTTATTAAAAATGCATTTACTTTCTTTCAAAAAAAATCCGCTATTACTTTTTGGGCAACCCAATACTTCTTGAGCCTCCATTTTGCATAACGACTTCTTGTATGATTTTTTACAAACGTGTTAAATATGGCCTGTATCGGTTCATAACCTGATATAGCTAAGAAGCATATCGCCCATAGAGGGCGCAATTTTCATCCGATTAGGCTAACATTTTGTGCACTGATTTCTCTCATGACTTCCCACTGACTTTATTAACCTTGGTTAAACTTGCTCTGTGCATTGATATTGCTTATTTTCGTTTGAAATATCGGTGATGGGGAATTAACGATAGTATCGATATTTATTATTAAAACTATCGAAAATATCGAATGTTGCAATTATCGATAGTTTGCCACCTCTACACAGAAGGGCCTTTTTTCCCAACTCCTATGGCTAACCATCATAACTGACCTATTACGAATTGAGGAGGGACTTGAACCCGTCTGCTACGCAGACCAAGTTATAATACTTCTAAGACGTAAGGATCCGAATCAGCTATGCAGAAGGGGCTTGCAGAGGTGTCTAGCCCAGTAGACACAGGGGTCTTAATGTTAGCCCAAGCAGACGAAGGTGGGCCAATTTGATGCATCACATTTCCTCAATAAATGGATTTCAATATTTGACATGTTCAAATACTGTTCAGAGAACATGTTGTCTTGACATAGGCGGAGCTATGAGGATTAAGCCCATTAGAGCAATAGAGACTGTTCTAGATATTCGACCCATAGATATGCAGTTTAGGTCTGAGGCAGCCATTGCGGTCATGAGACTTAAAGTGATGGGAGAATGGATAGAAGATATCCATTATACCATCGCGGTATAATCGAGGCGACGTTAGGAAACCTGGAAGCAATGGAAGAGGTTTCCGATCGGATGCGTGAGACGACACCTGAGGTGGAGTGCAAGGCACTGCTACCAGCAGCACAGTCTAAAATTGACGGGACCCTGGTATTGCTATCTGGAAGATCATGCTACACAGAGGGATCAAAGCTAGAGGACAGAGTGAGCCTGGGAGTCTACATTGAGAACCCAGGCCATAATACGGTCCTGCGGGCATAGATCAAGTGGATCACGGAATGTTAGAGGTGATGTGGTGTTAACGCATACAATACATGCTGAAGGGATGCGCATGTAACACTGTGGAACTGCAAAACAGTCGGTAGGACGAAGAAAATCCCTTGGGGAGATTTAGATCGTGTAAAGACTAGGATATTACTCAAAGGAAGTAGAAATGGGGTCAGTGTAGCTTTCAGTATCATAACGGGACACATAGGACTACGAACTCATTAATGCAAAATCGCTGGGGAAAGTGATAGCATGTGTGGGGCATGCTGGAAATATGATGAGATGTTGGAGCATTTCCAATATCATTGCCCGACTTTCGCGGCTAACAGACACCGGCACTTAGATGGGGACACAATAACAGACATTAACCAACTAAGGAGCGTGATAGGAAAACAATTAGGCACGGAATTCCTAACTTGGATTTTCTTTTTACATCCCCCACCATAGGATGGCGGTATTCTAACTTCACTGTTTCATTTGTGACACCTCGAGATATTGGTCTAAGACCCCATAAAGTATATATATTCTTGATCGTCTTTAAATTTGAAGTTGATCTAGCCATGGCCGTTCGTCAGTCTTTGGAAAGCACGCTTACTTTCGAAAGAGTAAAGCTAAGCTTTTGAAATTTTCCACAAATACTTCCTATTAGTGTAGGCTGGTTAGGATTATAAATGGGCTATTTCGGTCCATATTTAGATATGGCTCCCATATAAACCGATCTCCAGATTTTACTTCTTTAGCTTCTAGAGGGCGCAATTTTTATCCGATTTTGCTGAAGCACAGCGGCATCTCCTTTGGCCTACAACTTACGTGCTAAATATGGTTCGAATCGGTCGAAAGCCTCTTATAGCTAACATATAAACCGACCTTCCGATTTGAATTCATGAGCACTTCAAATTTTGCACAGTGACTTCCTCCATGCCTTCTAATATACGTGTAGAATATTGACTGAATCGGTCCATAACTTGATTTAGCTTTTTCCAATTCAATTTTACTTCTTAAATCCCTCTAGGGCGAAATTCTTATCCGTTTTGGATGAAGTTTTGCACAGTGGCATCCACTATGGTCTCCAACATCCAATCCAAGTATGGCCCGAATCGGTTTATAACCTGACATAGCTCCAATAGCATAGCAGTTTTTATTCATTATCCTTTGTTTGTCTATAAAGAGATACCGGGCAAAAAAACTGACAAATGCGATCCATGATGGAGGGTATATAAGATTCGGCCCAGCCGAAAATAGCACACTTTTACTTGCTCGAGGTTACTTCTTAGTATTCAGAGAGCACAACAAGCCGATTACTGGCATAGGTCTATGTCCATTGTGGCATGGCGTGGCTTAATATTCACACCCTCTTTTCAACCTAACCTATACCCCCCAGAATAGGATGGAGGTATACAAATTTCGTCACTTTGAAAAATTGATATGAGTCCCCATATGATATTTTAAGTCGATCTTGCCATGTCCGCCCGTCTATCCATCAAAAACAAGCTAACTTTCGAAAAAATAAAGCTAGGCTTTTGAAATCTTGCACAAATACTTTCTTTAAATGTAGGTCGGTTGAGATTGTAAATGGGCCAAATCGGTCTATGTTTTAATATAGCTGCCATAAAAAACCGATCTTCCGATTTGACTTCTTGAGCTTCAAGAGGACTTAATTCTTTCCTAATATAGCTGTAATTTTGCACGCTGTGATTTGGTATGACTTTCAACATTTAAGCCAAATATGGTCAAAAGCGCTCTATAACCTGATATAGCTGCCTTGTTAACCGATCTTCAGATTTGATTTCTTGAGCTTCCAGAAAGAATTGATTGAAATCTTGCACGTGATATTTTGCTATGACTTTTAATAACTCTGTCAAGTGTGGTCCAAATCGGTTCATAACCTGATACAACTGCCATATAAACCGATTTCCTGATTCGACTTCTTGAGCTTCTTATCCGATTTGGCTGAACTTTTGCACGGTGTGTTTTGGTATATTTGAAAAGAATGGTCAAAATTGGTCTATAACCTAATTCAGCTGCCTTACAACATCTTCAGATTTGAATTCTTGAACTTCCAGAAGGCGTAATTTAAAACCGATTCGATAGAAATCTTGTACATGGTATTTTATTATGACATCGACCAACTCCGCCAATTGTGGTTAAAATCGGTTGATAACCTGATGTATCTGCCATATAAACCGATATACCAATTTGACTTCAATTTGACAACAATTACGATTTGGCTGAAATTTTGATGGTAGTGTTTTGGTGTAATTTTCAAGTATGGCCAACATCGGTCCTTAACCTGATTCAGCTGCCATATAACACGATCTTCAGATTTGACTTCTTGAAACTCCAGTTGGCGTAATTACCAACTGATTTGATTGAAATTTTTAAACCCTCCACCATATAATGGGGAGGGTTTAAGACCCGATCTTGGGTCTTGACTTCTTGAGCCTTTAGAGTGCGCAATTCTTCCGATTGCGATGAAATTTTGCACGACGTGTTTTGTTATGATATCCAACAACTGTGCCAAGTATTGTTCACATCGGTTCATAACCTGATGTAGCTGCCATATAAACCGATCTTGGGTCTTAACTTCTTGAGCCTCTAGAGTGCGCAATTCTTATCCGATTGGAATGAAATTTTGCACGACGTGTTTTGCTATAATATCCAATAACTGTGCCAAGTATGGTTCACATCGGTCTATAACCTGATATAGCTGCCATATAAACCGATCTTGGGTCTTGACTTCTTGAGCCTCTAGAGTGCGCAATTCTTATCCGAATGGAATGAAATTTTGCACGACGTGTTTTGCTATAATATCCAATAACTGTTCCAAGTATGGTTCAAATCGGTCCATAACCTGATATAGCTGTCATATAAACCGATCTTGGGTCTTGACATCTTGAGCCTCTAGAGTGCGCAATTCTTATCCGATTGGGATGAAATTTTGCACCACGTGTCTTGTTATGATATCCAACAACTGTGCCAAGTATTGTTCACATCGGTCCATTGCCTGATATAGCTGTCATATAAACCGCTCTTGGGTCTTGACTTCTTGAGCCTCTAGAGTGCGCAATTCTTATCCGATTAGAATGCAATTTTGCACCACGTGTTTTGTTATGATATCCAACAACTGTGCCAAGTATGGTTCACGTCGGTCCATAACCTGATATAGCTGCAATATAAACCGATCTTGGGTCTTGACATCTTGACCCTCTAGAGTGCGCAATTCTTATCCGATTGGAATGAAATTTTGCACGACGTGTTTTGTTATGATGTCCAATAACTGTGCCAAGTATTGTTTACATCGGTCGATAACCTGATATAGCTGCCATATAAACCTTTCTCGTGTCTTGACTTCTTGAGCCTCTAGAGGGCGCAATTCTCATCCGATTTGACTGAAATTTTGCACATAGTGTTTTAGTGTCACTTCTAACAACTGTGCCAAGTATGGTTCAATTCGGTCCATTACCTGGTACAGCTGCCATATAAACCCATCTTGGGTCTTGACTTCTTGAGCCTCTAGAGAGCGCAATTCTTATCCGATTTGTCTGAAATTTTGTACGACGTATCCCCTCATGACCATCAACATACGTGTTTATTATGGTCTGAATCGGTCTATATCCCGATACGTCTCCCATATAAATCGATCTCTCTATTTTACTTTTTTAGTCCCCAAAGGGCGCAATTCTTATTCGAATTGGCTGACATTTTACACAGGTCTCCAACACATAATTTAATTGTGGTCTAAACCGTATCATATCTTGATATCATCCTAAGATGAGATACCGGAAAAAGAACTTGACAAATGCGCTCCATGGTGGAGGGTATAAAAGATTCGGCCCGGCCGAACTTAGCACGCTTTTACTTGTTTTAAGTGATATTTTGGCATGACTCTGCAAATTGTGGTTTAAATCGAAATTATATATCGGATCGTCGCAAAATTCGACGGCGTTTTACCGATGGCTGTGTGTCTGTCCGTCAGTTGTCATCACGCTACAGGCTTCAAAGCTTGCGATATTGATCTGAAATTTGGCACAGATACGTCTTTTTGCTGCACGCAGTTTAAGTTCTTCAACGGCCAAATCGGTTCATATTTGGATATATTTATTTGTTACCCGATTTCGCTGGAATTTTAAATAGTGAGTTGTATTAATTTTCCCGATATCCGAACCCTAGTATCGTTTAAACGAACGATATCTAGGTAAAGCTGCCGTATAGACCAATCTACCAACATAGAGACGCAATCTACCCGTAAAAGACGCATTTATTATCCGAGTTTGCTGAAATTTGACACAGCGACTCTTCGAGAGGAGTGTCTCAGTGAGGGGTCAGGTGGCACTGACTCTTATTTAAATACTGAGTGTCAATGATACTCGAGATGATAAGGCGAATTCTGTTCCCAGGTTAGGGGCGGCTGGAGGCTGGCGTCGGATCTTGGAGCAAGTGGCTCGCAACACCCAGGGGTACATGTGCTACCCCACAAAATACATGCAGGGCGCTGGGCAAGTAACCCGCCCTAGAGAAATTACAATTACTCTGAGAAACAAAAGTATAATACACGAAAAAAGGACCATGATTTTCATATCTGCACCTGGAATGTCCTGACTTTTTATAGAGAAGGTGCAGTTTACTCACTGTCTGATATATTGGAGAAGTACAAGGCAGATATTAACGCCTTACAGGAAGTGCGATTGACCGGGAATAGCGTCACTACAACACCAAAGAGTCACGAACTATACTTTAGCTGCCATAGCACGAGGCATGGATTTGGCTGTGGATTTGTGGTTAGTCGGAGACTGACACACCTTGTCTCCAGCTTTACTCCGGTGGATGAGAGGCTATCCACAATCCGCATAAAAGCCAATTTCATCAACATCAGCCTTATTTGTAGCCATGCCCCGACGGAAAACAAGGACGAGCAGATCAAGGATATTTTCCATAGGCGCCTAGAGGGAGAATACGACCGCTGCCCTGCCCATGATATTAAAATATTGGGTTGCCCAAAAAGTAATTGCGGATTTTTTAAAAGAAAGTAAATGCATTTTTAATAAAAAGAGTTCTGGAAGATTTTAACGCGAAAATAGGGAAGGAAAATCTCTTTGGTTCAACAGTTGGAAAATTTAGCTAACACAAAGATATTTTCGATAATGAATTGAGGCTATTAGACTTCGCCGCGGCATAGAAGACGGTTGTTAGCAGCACCAAATTTCAACATCGAAGGATTCACACGGCCATATGGTTGTCACCCGATCAAAATACAAGAAACCAAATTGATCATGTCGTAATAGATGGAAGGCATTCATCCAGCATGTTAGATGCACGATCGATCCAAGGAGCAAACATAGATTGGGATCACACTTGTTGCAGCAAAGGTTCGCACCCGTTTGAACATGGCAAGAAAAGTACGATCTGACACTGCACGAAAGATGAACATTGAAAATCTGCAAACACAACAGATGTCAACGGCATATTACACTCCAATACGGCATGCCCACTCTATGGAAAATGCCGCGAAGTCAGTACTTGGGTACCGGAAGCCTAACCCCAAGAAACCCATGGTAAGACCAAGAGTGTCGAGAAACCAATTATACGGCATATAGAGCAACCCTGCAATCTGTAGCAATGCGCCAGATGAAAGAGAGGTATCAGGAATAAAGGAGAGAGGAGAATTCCGCAGAAAGAAGAAGAAAATGGGAAGACGTTGGTGTGAGCGAATTGAGATGCACAGAAGTCAGAATAAAGTCCGGAAGTTCTACCAAAGAATTAAACATCAAACCGATGGCTGTGGTACAGGCACATCCTCCTGCAGGGTGGGATATCTGAGGATATGGAAATAACATTTTACCAAGCTGCAAATGTACGACGATGGCGGCGAAGAGGATACCGCAGAATCAAGCCCTTATGATGGTATAGAATGTTTACCTCCTAATCAGAATGAGGTCCATGTAGCTGTGACCCGACTGAAGACCATGAAGGCAGCAGAAGCCGACGGGTTACCCGCTGGACTATTTAAGACCGGAGGCGACACGCTGATAAGGCGTATGCATCAGCTTATCTGCGCAATCTGGCTAGAAGAACGCATACCCGATGATTGGAAACACAGCATACTATGTCCCGTACATAAGAAAGGAGACAAGACAGAATGTGCCAACTACAGAGGAATAAATCTCCTCCCCATCGCTTAGAAGATACTCTCGATCGTACTGTGTGAAATATTAAAACCTAAAGTCAATGCGATAATTGGTCCCAATCAATGTAGCTTTAGACCTGGTAAATCTACCATAGACCAGTTATTCAGACTGCGCCAAATCCTGGAATACCCTAGAAGGACAAATCAACACCTACCATCTCTTTGTTGACTACAAAACCGCTTTCGATACCCCTTTACGTTCAAAGATATTTCAAGCCATATCTGTGTTTGGTATCCCTTCAAAATCAATAAGACTCTGCAGGATGACACTTGCTGATACGCGTTCCTCAGTAAGAATAGGGAAGAATCTCTTCAGACCATTCAATACCAAACGAGGTTTCAGGCAAGGAGACAGCCTATCGTGTGATCTCTTTAATATCATGCTGAAGAAGATTATGCGAGATGAAGATTTGAAGAGAAGACCTGCTACTCGCCTATGCCGACGACATCGATATCATGGGTCGGTTACCGAAAATAGTAACTGCAGCCTTTGAAAGTATTGAAAGGGAATCAGTGAAAATGGATCTGGCAGTAAATGGAGAATGGAACAAGTAAAAGCGTGCTAAGTTCGGCCGGGCCGAATCTTATATACCCTCCACCATGGATCGCATATATCGAGTTCTTTTCCCGGCATCTCTTCTTAGGCAAAAAAGGATATAAGAGAAGATTTGCTCTGCTATTAGAGCGATATCAAGATATGGTCCGGTTTGGACCACAATTAAATTATATGTTGGAGACCTGTGTAAAATGTCAGCCAATTCGAATAAGAATTACGCCCTTTGTGGGCTCAAGAAGTTAAATAGAGAGATCGATTTATATGGGAGCTATATCAGGCTATAAACCGATTCAGACCATAATAAACACGTATGTTAAAGGTCATGAGAGAATCCGTCGTACAAAATTTCAGGCAAATCGGATAATAATTGCGACCTCTAGAGGCTCAAGAAGTCAAGATCCCAGATCGGTTTATATGGCAGCTATATCAGGTTATGAACCGATTTGAACCATATTTGGCACAGTTGTTGAATACCATAACAAAATACTACGTGCCAAAATTCATTCAAATTCGATAAGAATTGCGCCCTCTAGAGGCTCAAGAAGTCAAGACCCAAGATCGGTTTATATGACAGCTATATCAGGTTATGGACCGATTTGAACCGTACTTGGCACAGTTGTTGGATATTTCATTCCAATCGGATAAGAATTGCGCACTCTAGAGGCTCAAGAAGTCAAGACCCAAGATCGGTTTATATGACAGCTATATCAGGTTATGGACCGATTTGAACCATACTTGACACAGTTGTTGGATGTCATAACAAAACATGTCGTGCAAAATTTCATCCCAATCGGATAAGAATTGCGCACTCTAGAGGCTCAAGAAGTCAAGACCCAAGATCGGTTTATATGGCAGCTATATCAAAACATGGACCGATATGGCCCATTTACAATACCAACCGACCTACACTAATAAGAAGTATTTGTGCAAAATTTCAAGCGTCTAGCTTTACTCCTTCGGAAGTTAGCGTGCTTTCGACAGACAGACGGACGGACGGACGGACGGACGGACGGACGGACGGACAGACGGACGGACATGGCTAGATCGACATAAAATTTCACGACGATCAAGAATATATATACTTTATGGGGTCTCAGACGAATATTTCGAGTAGTTACAAACAGAATGACGAAATTAGTATACCCCCCATCTTATGGTGGAGGGTATAAAAATGGATGGTATCAACTCCCAAAATGACCTGTACAACCGATCAGATAAAGAAAATGGATAAAGTTGGGAACTTTGAGATAGCCAGTAACTTTATCTAACTCGGCACCGCCGTAACCGAAACTAACAACACCAGTTTTGAGATAAAGCGAAGAATAATACCGGCAAACAAATGCTACTTTCGATTACGTAAGCGTTGTTATATGGTGCGGAGGCATGGGTACTTGTGAAATCAGAAGAGGCAGTGCTTGGAGTGTTTGAGAGAAATATTCTTCGTAAAATATATGGAGAAGAATATAGACGTCGTATGAACCACGAAGTGTATGAACTGTATAGCGACGATAGCATAGTTACACGTATCAACATATAACGGCTGCGTTGGCTAGGTCACTTTGTCAGAATGGATGAAGAAGCTCCAGCAAAGAAGTCTTTTGAAGGTAAACACGGTGGCACATGCAAACCGGGATGACCAAAAGCCCAATGGAATGATCAAGTGATGGGAGACACCACGAAACTTGGTGTCAGAAATTATAAAATGAGCGCAGAAGATCGAAGCGCACGAAACGCTATTCTATTGGGTTGCCCAAAAAGTAATTGCGGGTTTTTTAAAAGAAAGTAAATGAACTTTAATCAAATATACTCTTTTTTCACTTTTTTTCTAAAGCAAGCTAAAAGTAACAGCTGATAACTGACAGAAGAAAGAATGCAATTACAGAGTCACAAGCCGTTGAAAAAATTTGTCAACGCCGACTATATGAAAAATCCGCAATTACTTTTTGGGCAACCCAATACGTTCGGCTAATGGAACATATGTTCTATCATAGCCAGTTAAAGTAATGAAAGACTTGTAATAAACCTCCCGTCATTCGACCAGAATATGATACAGATCAGACTATATTTAGACATAGCTGCCGTATGGACCTATCTTCCAATTTAGGGTCCTAAACCCACAAACAGTGGAGTTAAAATAAATTATGATGATTAATATATCTATGGGAGTGGGTACTCTCCAAGTACTATATCATCTGCATTCAGAAGCATATAACAACCTGGGTTATAATAGTGTCTTGTGTAGTGTATGTTACGTTTGTGGAGAGGTGGTTTATGTCATCTGGCAGCAAATTCCAAAGTAGCATCTGTTTGTCAATATTTACTGCGCAAATCACGATTATTACCTGTTATTGCATTATATTAAAACTAACCAGGAAACTTTGCACTGGTATTCTACCCAGAATATCTGACTTGCACTGGAAAGGACTTAACTAAAACATAGCCACCATAGGATGCAAATCAAATTTTGGCCATTAACATATCACTAAAGAACAGGGGCAAACTTCTCACATATCAATGTGTGCAGTCCGATTCAAGTTTTTAAGCTCAATGGTATGGGGCCTCCTTTTTATTAGCCGAGCCCGAACGGCGTGCCGCAGTGTGACACCTCATTGGAGAGAAGTTCTATATGGCATAGTACCTCATAAATGTTGCCAGCATTAGGAGGGGAAAATCACCGTTGAAAATATTTTCTGATGGTCTCGCCAGGATTCTAACCAAGGCATTCAACGTCATAGGCGGACATGATAACCTCAGTGCTACGGTGGCCCCCATAGGATGGGGGTATATTAATTTCGTCATTCTGTTTGTAACACCTCGAAGACCCCATACATTCCATATATTTTAATACCCACCACCGAAGGATGGGGGTATATTCATTTTGTCATTCCGCTTGCAACACATCGAAATATCCATTTCCGACCCTATAAAGTATATATATTCTTGATCAGCGTAAAAATCTAAGACGATCTAGACATGTCCATCCGTCTGTCCGTCTGTCTGTTGAAATCACGCTACAGCCTTTAAAAATTAAGATATTGAGCTGAAAATTTGCACAGATTCTTTTTTTGTCCATAAGTAGGTTAAGTTCGAAGATGGGCTATATCGGACTATATCTTGATATAGCCCCCATATAGACCGATCGGCCGATTTAGGGTCTTAGGCGCATAAAAGCCACATTTATTATCCGATTTTGCTGAAATTTGGGACAGTGAGTTGTTTTAGGCCTTTCGACATCCTCCGTCAATTTGGCTCAGATCGGTCTAGATTTGGATATAGCTGCCATATAGATCGATCCTCCGATTTAGGGTTATATGCCCATAGAAGCTACATTTATTATCCCATTTTGTTGAAATTTGGGACAGTGAGTTGTCTTAGGTCCTTCGACATTCTCCGTCAATATGGCTTAGATCGGTCCAGATTTGGATATAGCTGCTATATAGACCGATCCTCCGATTTGGGGTCTTAGGCCCATAAAAGGCGCATTTATTGTCCGATGTCGCTGAAATTTGGGACAGTGAGCTAAGTTAAGCCCCTTGACATACTTCTGTATTATCGCACAGATCGGTCCAGATTTGGATATAGCTGCCATATAGACCGATCTCTCGGTTTTAGGTTTTGGGGCCATAAAAAGCGCATTTATTGCCCGATGTTGCCGAAATTTGGGACAAAGAGTTAAGTTAAGCCCCTCCACATATTTTTGCTATGGGACATAAGGTATGAGTTTTGCACCGGATTTTGACGAAAGGTGGTTTACATATATACCCGAGGTGGTGGGTATCCAAAGTTCGGCCCGGCCGAACTTAACGCCTTTTTACTTGTTTTTGTTAACTGTGAAAGCTGTGGCATTTTAATTTGTGGCCAGCAAACAGACAAACCCCTCAAAAAACACGTTACAGTTTTTCTATTGTTTTAGATTTATTAGTTTTTTTTTCTTTGCTTGTCATTTTAGGTAAAAAAAATCCTAGAAATGATTTCACAAGAAACCATAACTAATTAAAATTTTCTTTTGTCTATTGTTTGGAGAAATACGAAGGAAGCATCTATCTACAAAATCCCTACTAATCATGGCCACTACTACTTGTTACTACCACTTTTTCTTAAGGCCAAGCCATTGTTCACCAAAACCTCGATGGACACTTGTTAAAGGGAAGGATATAGAGATTTTTTTAATGCACCCCGTAGAAAGAAAATCGCTAACCTTCAAATGCACACGTGTACAATTCCTAAGAAGAAAAGGAGCGGCTCACACAAAATCCATCTATGGCTGTCATGTCAATAACAAATCTCTCTGTTTGACATCGAAGTTGATGATTTTCCCGCCATAGTACATATAACATAGCTGAACGTGCTCCTCAGCGTTGGATGATGCTGCTGCATGCAGCTACACTTGTTGACTCTTCTTTGAGGATTTTTGAAAAATCACAGCATGAAAATCAAAGACCTTCACAAGTTGTTGTGATTTTCTAGATTTTCTCTTGTGTTTTTTTTTCTTATTTTATGGTTATTCTTAAATGCCTAAAATGTCATTTTAGGATCTTCGTTCTTCATATCTCGAGTCATTGTTTTTGTTATTGAAACGTGAGTTTCATGTGTTGACTATTTGAATTTTTCCTTAGCTTATGTTTATCTTTTCATTTCTAGCTTAGAATAGAATAAAAACTGTCTTCATGCAATACGTGTCAATATTTTTACTTCACTTGTTTGCTAGGCGAGTAATGATGGTTGGTGTTTGTCACAATCCCTGACTTTGAGTTGGGTTGGAGGAAATTTCTGGACTTAAGGATTGTGTGTGCCGTTACTGCATCATGGTGTAAACATTTCTGAACATTTTGTTATCTATTTGCTTAGATAAGAAATGAAATATGAAACTTCATGTATTGAAGATATTTTTTCATGATAAATACCAAAAAAAAAATAAAAGCGTGCTAAGTTCGGCCGGGCCGAATCTTATATGCCCTCCACCATGGATCGCATTTGTCCAGTTCTTTTCCCGGCATCTCTTCTTAGGCAAAAAAGGATATAAGAAAAGATTTGCTCTGCTATTAGAGCGATATCAAGATATGGTCCGGTTTAGACCACTATTAAATTATATGTTGGAGACCTGTGTAAAATGTCAGCCAATTCGAATAAGAATTGCGCCCTTTGGGGCTTAAGAAGTAAAATAGAGAGATCGATTTATATGGGAGCTGTATCGGGCTATAGACCGACCATAATAAACACGTATGTTGATAGTCATAAGAGAATCCGAATTCAGGCAATTCGGATAATAATTGCGACTTCTAGAGGCTCAAGAAATCAAGATCCCAGATCGGTTTATATGACAGCTATATCAGGTTATAAACCGATTTGAACCTTATTTGGCGCAGTTGTTGAAAGTAAGAATAAAATATGTCATGCAAAATTTCAGCAAAATTGGATAGGAATGGCGCCCTCTAGAACCTCAAGAATTCTAGTCCCCAGATATGTTTATATGACAGCTATATCAGGTTATGAACCGATTTGAACCATACTTGGCACAATTGTTGGATATCATAACAAAATACTACGTGCCAAAATTCATTCAAATTGGATAAGAATTGCGCCCTCTAGAGGCACAAGAAGTCAAGACCCAAGATCTGTTTATATGGCAGCTATATTAGGTTATGGACCGATTTGAACCATACTTGGCAGAATTGTTGGATATCATGACAAAACATGTCGTGCAAAATTTCATTCCAATCGGATAAGAATTGCACACTCTAGAGGCTCAAGAAGTCAAGACCCAAAATCGGTTTATATGGCAGCTATATCAAAACATGGACCGATATGGCCCGTTTAAAATACCAACCGAACTACACTAATAAGAAGTATTTATGCAAAATTTCAAGCGGCTAGCTTTACTCCTTCGGAAGTTAGCGTGCTTTCGACAGACAGACGGACGGACATGGCTAGATCGACATAAAATGTCGCGATGATCAAGAATATATATAATTTATGGGGTCTCAGACGAATATTTCGAGTTGTTACAAACAGAATGACGAAATTAGTATACCCCCCATCCTATGGTGGAGGGTATAATAATGCTTTTATGGGCTTCATACCCTTTATCGACAGATCGGTCTATCGGTTCAAGAATTTTACCTGCGTGCAGCAAAAAGACGTATTTGTGCCAAATTTCAGCTCCATATCTCAATTTTTGAAAGCTGTAGAGTGATTACAACAGACGGACGGACAGACACACGGACATCGTTAAGTCGTCTTAGAATTTTACGACGATCCAAAATATTAATGTTTCGATGTAATGCAAACGAAATGACTAAATGAATATACCTATAGTGGTGGGTATAAAAAAACAAGTAAAAGCGTGCTTAGTTCGGCCGTTCCGAATCTTGGGAACGCATTGCCATGGATTCTGCTATATATGGAAGCCATACCTGGTTATAGTTCGATTTAAACCTTACTTGACACAGTTGTTGACAGTCATAACAGATCACTATGTGCAAAATTTCAGCCAAATCGGACAAAAATTGTAACTTGTAAGGGCTCAAGAAGCCAAATCGGGAGTTCGGTTTATATGGGAGCTATATCGGGTTATATACCGAATTAATGCGTACTTGGCACAGTTGTTGGAAGTTGAATAAATAAAGTTTCATTAAAATCTGACAAAAATTGAGGCTTCCAAAAGCTCAAGAAGTCAAATCGGGAGATCGGTTTATATGGGAGCTATATCAGGTTATAGACTAAACAGTCCTTGGAAGTCATAACGGAACACAATATGCAAAATTTCTGCCAAATCGGACAAAAATTGCTGCTCAAGAAGTCAAATCGTGGGATCGGTTTATATGGGCACTTTATCAGGTTATAGACTGATTCGGACCGTACTTCGCAAAGTTGTTGGAAGTCATATCTGAACACCACATGTAAAATGTCAGCCAAATTTGACTTCTTGAGCCCCAGAAGTCAAATCGGGAGATCGGTTTATATGGGAGCTATATCAGGTTAAGACCAAATCGGACCGTACTTTGCACAGTTATTGGAAGTCATAACGGAACACTATGTGCAAAATTTCAGGCAAATCGGACAAAAATTGCTGCTTGTAAGGACTCAAGAAGTCAAATCGACAGATCGGTTTTTATGGGAGCCATATCTAAGTCTAATCCGATATGGCCCATTTGCAATCCCTTAAGACCTGTATGGATACTAAATATCTGTGCAAAATTTCAGGCGGCAAGCTTTAGTAAAGTACATATATTCTTGATCGTCTCGTCATTCTGAGTCGATCTAGCCATGTCTGTCCGTCTGTCTGTCAAAATGACGATAGCGGTCGAACGCGTAAAACTAGCTCCTTGAAATTTTGCACTGATGCTTATTATTGATGTAGGTCGTTGGGGATTGCAAATTGCCATATCGGTTCAAATAAAGATATAGTTCCCATATAAACCGATCTCCCGATTCGACTTCTTGAGCCCTTACAAGCAGCAATTTTTGTCCGATTTGGCTGCACCTGGTCAGATCTCACCAATCCTTTTTAGCGGACAACGAACCTTTCAAATGAAGGCAATTAGACTGTATCAGCCTCGATACCAGCCTGCATCGTTACAAACTGAAGGAGACCTAGGAAAATCCGCAAGAACATCGGAGCATACTGATTGCACTCCATTGACTATCCCACGCCAATTATTCCTGGGTATGCAACCCTGTTCTTCTCAATTCTTTAAGGCATGGTATGCCCCCCCAGCTGACCGCAGAATTTTGGCTGACTGCGGTGCCGTTTCCGAATCTAGACGTGTAGTCTTTGGGGTAGCGAGCAAATCCCCGAGCCCTATTTAGGGAGTCTGTCTCGCTATTAGTGAGAGTCTTAGAGTCAAACCTCTCAGTAAACCTGAGAGCGATGCCTCTTGAATTTTTCCAACCTTGCCGGGCAAATTATAGACATGCGAAGATAGAATAGGGTCGGCCTTGTCCTTAAGTCTCGAACCAGGTGTCTTCGTCAAAAGCTCTTGCTGACCAGTCATCTATCGGCTAGTGGAGTCTGGCGCAACTGGTCCATCACTCGAGGTTTAAGAAGCAGTCAAGATGCTACGGCCTAAAACCACCTCCGCAGCTGATGGGTCTTTTGAGTCCATTCAAAGTCTATTCCCGGGCTCTAAATCTGAAGCTCCACTGAAAAACAGATGCAGTTCATCAACCGCCTAATGGATAGCACTATTGTAGCTACCCTTGAGTGACTTAAAATGTTGTTTTCAAATACAGAATACAGAAAAAAATCCAGATACAGAAAAATTTCAGATACAGAAAAAAAATCCTGCGGAGCGAAGTAACGAAACGTCCGCTCTATCAACGGTTCAGATAAGAATTTTTTTAAGACTAACAGGCAAAATATTTCATTTAAAGAAAATTTTTATACCCTCCATCATAGGATGGGGGGTACACTAATTTCGTCATTCTGTTTGTAACTACTCGAAATATTCCTCTGAGACCCCATAAAGTATATATATTTTTGATCGTCGCGAAATTTTATGTCGATCTAGTTATGTCCATCCGTCTGTCTGTCTGTCGAAAGCACGCTAACTTCCGAAGGAGTAAAGTTAGCCGCTTGAAATTTTGCACAAATACTTCTTATTAGTGTAGGTCGGTTGGTATTGTAAATGGGCCATATCGGTCAATGTTTTGATATAGCTGCCATGTAAACCGATCTTGGGTCTTGACTTCTTGAACCTCTAGAGTGCGCAAATCTTATCCGATTGGAATGAAATTTTGCACGACGTGTTTTGTTATGATATCCAACAACTGTGCCAAGTATGGTTCAAATCGGTCCATAACATGATGCAGCTGCCATATAAACCGATCTAGGGTCTTGACTTCTTGAGCCTCTAGAGTGCGCAATTCTTATCCGATTGGAATGAAATTTTGCACGACGTATTTTGTTATGATATACAACAATTGTGCCAAGTATGCTTCAAATCGGTTCATAACCTGATATAGCCGCCATATAAACCGATCTTGGGTCTTGACTTCTTGAGCCTCTAGAGTGCCCAATTCTTATCCGATTGGAATGAAATTTTGCACGACGTGTTTTGTTATGATATCCAACAATTGTGTCAGGTATGGTTGAAATCGATCCATAACCTGATATAGCTGCCATATAAACCGATCTTGGGTCTTGATTTCTTGAACCTCTAGAAGGCGCAAATCTTATCAGATTGGAATGAAATTTTGCACTACGTATTTTATTATGATATCCAAAAATTGTGCTAAGAATGGTTCAAATCGGTTCATAATCTGGTATAGCTGTCATATAAACCGATCTTGGGTCTTGACTTCTTGAGCCTCTAGAGGGCGCAATTATTATCCGATTTAACTAAAATTTAGCACGTAGTGTTTTGATATTACTTTCAACAACTGTGCTAAGTATGATTCAAATCGGTTTATAATCTGGTATAGCTGTCATATAAACCGATCTTGGATCTTGACTTCTTGAGTCAAGTGATGGCGCAATTCTCATCCGATTTGGCTGAAATTTTGCATGAGGTGTTTTGTTATGACTTCCAATAACTGTGCTAAGTATGGCGTAAATCGATATAGAACCTGATTTAGCTGTCATATAAACCGATCTGGGATCTTGACTTCTCGAACCTCTAGAGGGCGCAATTCTCATCCGATTTGGCTGAAATTTTGTACAAGGCCTTCTCTCATGACCTTCAACATACACGTCTAGTATGGTCTGAATCGATCAATAGCTTGATACAGCTCCCATATAAACCTATCTCCCGATTTTGCTTCTTGAGCCCTTACAAGGCGCAATTCTTATCCGAATGAACTGAAATATTACACAATGACTTCTACAATGTCAATCAGCATTCAATTATGGTCCGAATCGGACTATAACTTGATATAGCTCCAATAGGATAACAGTTCTTACTCAATATTCAATGTTTGTCTAAAAAGAGATACCGCATATAGAACTCGACAAATGCGATCAATGGTGGAGGGTATATAAGATTCAGCCCGGCCGAACTTAGCACGCTCTTACTTGTTAAATAATATTTTTTATACCCATCGCCGAAGGATGGGGATATATTCATTTTATAATAAAGATTCCAAAGCGTTGAGCTTTGGAATCTTTATTATTGGTACCCACATTTGAGCAAAATGTGGGTACCAATATAAACTACTTAATTGTAGATGTACAATGAACTGCATCCCTTAGTTTCTTTCAAGGCTCAACAAGAAACACATACTCCTATGTTGAGCCATTCAATAATGTGTGTAAATGTTGAGAAATATTTTCCCAGGACATTGATGTCCCCAATTGACCCAGGCAACAAGGATATAGAACACAACAAGATTCTTAGTCCTTGGAAATAATGACAAATGTTTTTGAGCTATAAATTTAATGTTGAGTCATTAACTTTAAAGCCACCATAAGCAATGTTTTTTGTGTAGATAAATTGTTGTGGTTCCAATACCGTTTCTTTTGTTTGTTGAGCTCCTTGTTGAGCCATGTATTAAAGCGAAGACGGAAGTATCTGTGGGAAAATATTAAGGCAGCAGGGAATTGTGTTTTGACTTTTGGCATTATAAATTAGACAACAAAAACTGGTAAAAGTGGCACAATAAAAATAATTTTATCTTGTATGACTTGAAGAAGACATACGGACATACTTCACACAATTCCATATTTTAAGGGTTTCATCAGCAAAATGTTAATGGTCTCTTTCCTATGACATAAGAAATTAAATAAACTACTTTTTAAGAAATTTTTGAATTTTTGATTTTCCCACAGATTTCTGAGAAATCCTCAATGAAATTTCTTTGGCTTATATTTTTCAAAATTGAAAACATATTAAAAACAGTTTAATTCCTTTAAGGTTTAACTCCAAATGGATACCAGAGAACAATATGTTAGAAAATAAGCCATCAATAAGTAGGATTTAAATGGAAATGGGGTGTCTAAGATTTCCATGACACTTAACATTTTATGGTCTAACTGGCACGGTATACTTCTCAATATTTCCATATTGCAAGCAAGAATAATGAACTGCTTAAGTCATAAATGAAATGATAACAAGTAAAAGCGTGCTAAGTTCGGCCGGGCCGAATTTTATATACCCTCCACCATGGATCGCATTTGTCGAGTTCTTTTTCCGGTATCTCTTTTTAGGCCAACATATGATAAAACAAGTAAAAGCGTGCTAAGTTCGGCCGGGCCGAATCTTATATACCCTCCACCATGGATCGCATATGTCGAGTTCTTTTCCCGGCATCTCTTCCTAGGCAAAAAAAGGATATAAGAAAAGATTTGCTCTGCTATTAGAGCGATATCAAGATATGGTCCGGTTTGGACCACAATTAAATTATATGTTGGAGACCTGTGTAAAATGTCAGCCAATTCGAATAAGAATTGCGCCCTTTGTGGGCTCAAGAAATAAAATAGAGAGATCGATTTATATGGGAGCTATATCAGGCTATAAACCGATTCAGTCATCCGTCGTACAAAATTTCAGGCAAATCGGATAATAATTGCGACCTCTAGAGGCTCAAGAAGTCAAGATCCCAGATCGGTTTATATGGCAGCTATATCAGGTTATGAACCGATTTGAACCATATTTGGCACAGTTGTTGGATATCATAACAAAATACTACGTGCCAAAATTCATTCAAATTGGATAAGAATTGCGCCCTCTAGAGGCTCAAGAAGTCAAGACCCAAGATCGGTTTATATGACAGCTATATCAGGTTATGGACCGATTTGAACCATACTTGACACAGTTGTTGGATGTCATAACAAAACACGTCGTGCAAAATTTCATTCATAGCGGATAAGAATTGCGCACTCTAGAGGCTCAAGAAGTCAAGACCCAAGATCGGTTTATATGGCAGCTATATCAGGTTATGGACCGATTTGAACCATACTTGGCACAGTTGTTGGATGTCATAACAAAACACGTCGTGCAAAATTTCATCCCAATCGGATAAGAATTGCGCACTCTAGAGGCTCAAGAAGTCAAGACCCAAGATCGGTTTATATGGCAGCTATATCGAAACATGGACCGATATGGCCCATTTACAATACCAACCGACCTACACTAATAAAAAGTATTTGTGCAAAATTTCAAGCGCCTAGCTTTACTCCTTCGGAAGTTAGCGTGCTTTCGACAGACAGACGGACGGACGGACGGACGGACGGACAGACGGACGGACATGGCTAGATCGACATAAAATTTCACGACGATCAAGAATATATATACTTTATGGGGTCTCAGACGAATATTTCGAGTAGTTACAAACAGAATGACGAAATTAGTATACCCCCCATCTTATGGTGGAGGGTATAAAAAGGATATAAGAAAAGATTTGCTCTGCTATTAGAGCGATATCAAGATATGGTCCGGTTTGGACCACAATTAAATTATATGTTGGAGACCTGTGTAAAATGTCAGCCAATTCGAATAAGAATTGCGCCCTTTGTGGGCTCAAGAAGTAAAATAGAGAGATCGATTTATATGGGAGCTATATCAGGCTATAAACCGATTCAGTCATCCGTCGTACAAAATTTCAGGCAAATCGGATAATAATTGCGACCTCTAGAGGCTCAAGAAGTCAAGATCCCAGATCGGTTTATATGGCAGCTATATCAGGTTATGAACCGATTTGAACCATATTTGGCACAGTTGTTGGATATCATAACAAAATACTACGTGCCAAAATTCATTCAAATTGGATAAGAATTGCGCCCTCTAGAGGCTCAAGAAGTCAAGACCCAAGATCGGTTTATATGACAGCTATATCAGGTTATGGACCGATTTGAACCATACTTGACACAGTTGTTGGATGTCATAACAAAACACGTCGTGCAAAATTTCATTCCAATCGGATAAGAATTGCGCACTCTAGAGGCTCAAGAAGTCAAGACCCAAGATCGGTTTATATGGCAGCTATATCAGGTTATGGACCGATTTGAACCATACTTGGCACATTTGTTGGATGTCATAACAAAACACGTCGTGCAAAATTTCATCCCAATCGGATAAGAATTGCGCACTCTAGAGGCTCAAGAAGTCAAGACCCAAGATCGGTTTATATGGCAGCTATATCGAAACATGGACCGATATGGCCCATTTACAATACCAACCGACCTACACTAATAAAAAGTATTTGTGCAAAATTTCAAGCGCCTAGCTTTACTCCTTCGGAAGTTAGCGTGCTTTCGACAGACAGACGGACGGACGGACGGACGGACGGACGGACGGACAGACGGACGGACATGGCTAGATCGACATAAAATTTCACGACGATCAAGAATATATATACTTTATGGGGTCTCAGACGAATATTTCGAGTAGTTACAAACAGAATGACGAAATTAGTATACCCCCCATCTTATGGTGGAGGGTATAATAAATAAATTGTAAAATTTCAGACAATTCGAATAAAAATTGCGTCCTTTAGGGGCCCATGAAGTAAAATAGGGAGATCGGTTTATATGGGAGCTACATCAGGCTGAAGACCTTTTCTGACCTTAATTTACACGTAGGTCATGAGAGAATTCGTTGTATAAAATTTCAGGCAAATCGGATTATAATTGCGACCTCTAGAGGCTCAAGAAGTCAAGATCCCAGATCGGTTTATATGGCAGCTATACCAAATTATGAACCAACTAAACCCATATTTGACAAAGTTGTTGAAAGTCAAAACAAACCACTTCTTGCAAAGTTTCAGCAAAATCGGATAAGAATTGCGCTCTCTAGAGGCTCAAGAAGTCAAGATCCCAGGTCCGTTTATATGGCAGCTATATCAGGTTATGAACCGATTTGAACCATACTTGGCACAGTTGTTAGAAGTGACACTAAAATACTATGTGCAAAACTTCAGTCAAATCGGATAAGAATTGCGCCCTCTAGAGGCTCCAGAAGTCAAGATCCAAAATCGGTTTATATGGCAGCTATATCAAGACATGGACCGATATTTACAATCCCAACCGACCTACACTAGTAAGAAGTATTTGTGCAAAATTTCAAACGGCTAGCTTTACTCCTTCGAAAGTTAGCGTGCTTCTGGCAGACGGACGGACGGCCAGACAGACGGACGGACATGGCTAGATCGATATAAAATGTCACGACGATGAGTAAGAATATATATACTTTATGGGGTCTCAAACGAATATTTCGAGTAGTTACAATCAGAATGACGAAATTAGTATACCCCCATCCTATGTTGGAGGGTATAAAAAGGAGAAAGAACAAAGTATTTAGTCATGGGAAAATATTTGATTTTCAGAAAATACATTGCATTATAACAGAATTTATACAGATAATGGGTTTGAAATATTTATTGTGATGAGAGGTCATTACAAGAAATCTCATTGTGTTTTCTATATTTTTGGATAATAATTGCTTCCTGTAGATGCTCAAGAAGTCTAATAACAAGATTTGTTTATATGGAGGCCACCGCAGCGCACAGGTTAGCATGTCCGCCTATGACGCTGAACAGCGAATCTTTACGAGAATATCAGAAAACAAGTAAAAAGGCGATAAGTTCGGCCGGGCCGAACTTTGGATACCCACCACCTCGGATATATATGTGAACTACCTTTCCTCAAAATCCGGTGCAAAATTCATACCTTATGCCCCATAGCAGCTATATCAATATATATTCCGATTTGTACCAGATAATAATAAGTAAAAGATATTGTTCAATTGTATATAACAAAATATTGGCCTTTTTAGTAGTTATATCTAAAAATAAACCGATCTGAACTATATACGACACGGATGTCGAAAAGCATAACATAAGTCAGTGTGTCAAATTTCAGTGCGATCGGATTAAAAATGCGCCTTTTATGGGGCCAAGACTTCAAATCGAGAGATTGGTTTTTATGGCAACTATATGCAAATCTTGATCGATCTAGACCAAATTGCAGAAATACGTGGAGAGGTTTAACTTAACTCTTTGTCCCAAATTTCGGCGACATCGGACAATAAATGCGCTTTTTATGGCCCCAAAACCTAAAACCGAGAGATCGGTTTATATGGCAGCTATATCCAAATCTTGACCGATCTGAGCCAAATTGAGGGAGAATGTTAAAGGGCCTTATACAACTCACTGTCCCAAATTTCAGCAAAATCGGATAATAAATGTGGATTTTATGGGCCTAAGACCCTAAATTGGAGAATCGGTCTATATGGCAGCTATATCCAAATCTGGACCGATCTGAGCCAAATTGACGAAGGATGTCGAAGGGTCTAACACAACTCACTGTCCTAAATTTCAGCAAAATCGGATAACAAATGTGGCTTTTATGGGCATAAGACCCTAAATCGGAGGATCGGTCTATATGGCAGCTATATCCAAATCTTGACCGATTTAGGCGAAATTGACGGAGGATGTCGAAGGGCCTAACACAACTCACTTTCTTGAATTTCAGCAAAATCGGATAATAAATGTGTTTTTTAGGGGCCTAAGATCCTAAATCTGAGGATCGGTCTATATGGCAGCTATATCCAAATCTGTACCTATCTGGGGCAAATTGAAGAAGGGTGTCGAAGGTCCTAACAGAAGTCACTGTCCCAAATCTCAGCATAATCGGATAATAAATGTGGCTTTTATGAGCCAAAGACCCTAAATCGGCGGATCGGTCTATATGGGGGCTATGTCAAGATATAGTCCGATATAGCTCATCTTCGAACTTAACCTGCTTATGGAAAAAAAACATACTCTGTGCGAAATTTCAGCTCAACGTCTCTATTTTTGAAGACTGTAGCGTGATTTCAACAGACAGACGGACAGATGGACGGACATGTTTAGATCTTCTTAGATTTTTACCCTGATCAAGAATATATATACTTTATAGGATCGGAAATGGATATTTCGATGTGTTGCAAACGGAATGACAAAATGAATATACCCCCATTCTTCGGTGGTGGGTATAAAATGTTTCAGCGGTGGTTATCCCCTCCTAATGCTGGCGATATTTGTGAGGAACTATGCCATTTGAAACCAGTAAGAAAAGGCCAAAGTCGGGCGGAGCCGACTATATAATGCTCTACATCATTTATATACTACTTTTAGAACATGGAACCTATGTTAAAATCTAGTCAGACTTTAATTTTGCATAGCTATTGATATATTTAAGAGGACCTTGTAAGATTTTGACTTTCGATAGGACCTTAACTGCGGCTATTATAGCCTTAAAATGCCGTATCCAATGAAAGCTATATATTGTATGTGATCTTCATCTTAATCTGGACCGACTTCGATGACAAAAAGCACATCTATTGGGACGTTAAATTAAATCTCATGCAAGATTTTGTAAAGATCGGAACAAAAGTGTGGACTTTACAGCTATAAAAGTCCATATCGAATAAAGATATATGTAGAAACTATATCTATATCTGATCCGATTTTTATACCCTCCACCATAAGATGGGGGTATACTAATTTCGTCATTCTGTTTGTAACTACTCGAAATATTCGTCTGAGACCCTATAAAGTATATATATTCTTGATCGTCGTGACATTTTATGTCGATCTAGCCATGTCCGTCCGTCTGTCCGTCCGTCCGCCCGTCCGTCTGTCTCCTTCCGAAGGAGTAAAGCTAGCCGCTTGAAATTTTGCACAAATACTTCTTATTAGTGTAGGTCGGTTGGTATTGTAAATGGGCCATATCGGTCCATGTTTTGATATAGCTGTCATATAAACCGATCTTGGGTTTTAACTTCTTGAGCCTCTAGAGGGCGCAATTCTTATCCGATTTGAATGAATTTCGGCACGACGTGTTTTGTTATGATATCAAGCAACTGTTCCAAATATGGTTCAAATCGGTCCATAACCTGATATAGCTGCCATATAAACCGATCTTGGGTCTTGACTTCTTGAGCCTTTAGAGTGCGCAATTCTTATCCGATTGGAATGAAATTTCGCACGACGTGTTTTGTCATGATATGCAACATCTGTGCCAAGAATGGTTCAAATCGTTCTATAACCTGATATAGGCGTCATATAAACCGATCTTGGGTCTTGACTTCTTGAGCCTCTAGAGGGCGCAATTCTTATCCGATTTGAATAAATTTTGGCACGACGTGTTTTGCTATGATATCCAACAACTGTGCCAAGTATGGTTCAAATCGGTTCATAACCTGATATAGCTGTCATATAAACCGATCTGGGATCTTGATTTCTTGAGCCTCTAGAAGTCGCAATTATTATCCGAATTGCCCGAAATTTTATACGACGGATTCTCTTATGACCATCAACATACGTGTTTATTATGGTCTGAATCGGTCTATAGCCCGATACAGCTCCCATATAAATCGATCTCTCTATTTTACTTCTTGAGCCCCCAAAGGGCGCAATTCTTATTCGAATTGGATGACATTTTACACAGGTCTCCAACATATAATTTAATTGTGGTCCAAACCGGACTCTATCTTGATATCGCTCTAATAGCAGAGCAAATCTTTTCTTATATCCTTTTTTGCCTAAGAAGAGATGCCGGGAGAAGATCTCGGCAAATGTGATCCATGGTGGAGGGTATGTAAGATTCGGCCCGGCCGAACTTAGCACGCTTTTACTTGTTAATGTATGTTATCCCCGTCATGTCCTACAACAAAACCTGGTCAATGGCATGAGGTCAAAAGCCTTGAACATTATTTGAGCCATAAAAAAAGAGCATTGAAAACACTAACGCCATGGGAAAATCGAAACAAATTTCAGTTAAATAATAACCAGTTTGTGTGTGAGAAAGTCTTCTCTTCAATGAGTCATGTAAGGCTCAACAAAAAGGTATTTCAAATAGTCTGTTGGCTTCTTGAGCCTTTATAAAAGTGTGGGAATGTAAGGATTCATGTTAGCAGGACATTCACCTTTATTGAGACACAAGCCACTGAAACAAAAGATTGGCGGCAGACAGAGACTGTAGGAGCAGATGATATAACTATGTGTTGCTGCACAAAACATGTATTTTGTAAGGGAATACAATTTTCAAAGGAGATAATGTTGATCCTTTGCATTGCAACCGAACAGCGGCTTTGTTCTTGAGCTGTTGTTGAGTCATAACTAAACGTGTGCTATCCTCAAAAAGGGATTCCTTGGAGTGTGGGAATTCCTATGTTTTTTCGTAAACCATAAAAATATTTTGTTTAGAAATTGATAATGTGCCAAGAATGTGGGAAGAAGTTGAGCCACGGCTCAAAGATGAGCAATTTTACCAAAAGCAGATGCTTAGCATTTGTTTAGATAAGGCTTCCGTTTGTAGTTTGTGTTCCATTAATATCAATAACGTAATTTTTTAATACGATAAATTCTCGCATATTTGTCTGTCTATGCAATAGTCTAGTAATCGCTCCACAAGATTGGAGGTCTATCCGTCTGTTTAACGCTCGCACAATCTATTTGAATTTCATCAATTTTTCAATGACTTTCATAATTATACCCACCACCGAAGGATGGGGGTATATTAATATTGTCATTCCCTTTGCAACACATCGAAATATCCATTTCCGGCCCTATAAGGTATATATATTCTTGATCAGCGTAAAAATCTAAGACTATCTAGACATGTCCGCCCGTCTGTCCGTCTGTCTGTTGAAATCACGCTACAGTCTTTAAAAATAGAGATATTGAGCTGAAATTTTGCACAGATTATTTTTTGTCCATAAGCAGGTTAAGTTCGAAGATGGGCTATATCGGACTATATCTTGATATAGCCCCCATATAGACCGATCCGCCGATTTAGGGTCTTAGGCCCATAAAAGCCCCATTTATTATCCGATTTCGCTAAAATTTGGGACAGTGAGCTGTGTTAGGCCCTTCGACATCCTTCGTCAATTTGGCTCAGATCGGTCCAGATTTGGATATAGCTGCCATATAGACCCATCCTCCGATTTAGGGTCTAAGGCCCATAAAAGCCTCATTTATTATCCGATTTCACTGAAATTTGGGACAGGAATTTGTGTTAGGCCCTTCAACTTCCTTCGTTAATTTGGACCAGATCGGTTCAGATTTGGATATAGCTGCCATGTAGACCGATCCTCCGATTTAGGGTCTTAGGCCCACAAAAGCCATATATATTATCCGATTTTGATGAAATTCGAGACAGTGAATTGTGTTAGGCCTATCAACATCCTTCGTCAATTTGGCCCAGATCGGTCTAGATTTCGATTTAGCTGCCATATAGACCGATCCTCCGATTTAGGGTCTTAAGCCCATAAAAACCACATTTATTATCCGATTTTGCTGAAGTTTGGGACAGTGAGTTTTCTTAGGCCCTTCGACATCTGTTTTTAATTTGGCCCAGATCGGTACAGTTTTGGATATAGCTGCCATATAGACCGGTTTCCTGATTTAAGGTTTTGGTCCCATAAAATGCTCATTTATTGCCCGATGTCGCCGAAATTCGGGACAGTGAGTTAAAGTAAGCCCCTAGACACACTTTTTCAATATCGCACAGATCGGTCTAGATTTGGATATAGCTGCCATATAGACCGATATCTAGGTTTTAGGTTTTGGGGCCATAAAAGACGCTTTTATTGTCTGATGTCGCTGAAATTTGAGACAGTGAGCTTAGTTAGGCTCTTCGACATCTGTTTTCAATTTGGCCCAGATCGGTTCAGATTTGGATATAGCTGCCATATAGACCGATTTCCTGATTTAAGGTTTTGGTCCCATAAAATGCTCATTTATTGCCCGATGTCGCCGAAATTCGGGACAGTGAGTTAAAGTAAGCCCTTAGACACACTTTTTCAATATCGCACAGATCGGTCTAGATTTGGATATAGCTGCCATATAGACCGATATCTAGGTTTTAGGTTTTGGGGCCATAAAAGACGCATTTATTGTCTGATGTCGCTGAATTTTGAGACAGTAAGTTTAGTTAGGTTCTTCGACGTCCTTCTTCAATTTTGCCCAGATCGGTCTTGATTTGAATATAGCTGCCATATAGACCGATCTCTCGATTTAAGGTTTTGGGCCCATAAAAGAGGCATTTATTGTCCGATTTCGCCGAAATTTGGGACAGTGCTTTAAGTAAGGCTCTTCGACATTTTTATGCAACTTGGCCCAAATCGGTCCAGATTTGAATATAGCTGCCATGTACACCGATATCTCGATTTAAAGTCTTGGCCCCATAAAATTCGCATTTATAATCCGATATCACTGAAATTTGACAAAGTCTTATGTCGATCGGTATACTTATCAAAGGGTATATCTCTCTTCCTTTTATATGCCCTACACCACAGTAGTGGTGTAGGGTATACAAATGTTTCTATGTTAAAGAGTTTTTTTTACGATAAAGGGTTTCTTTTAATTTCTAAGGATTTTATTTTCTTTTCTTTAAATAAAATTCAAAAAATTTCCCACAGTTTTCACAGTTGCTCCCCACAAGTTTTAATTACCTTGCACTTCATACACACCCACTTACAATTTTCAAAAGCCCCCATTCATTTTAAGTCTCCCAAAGAAATACCAATCACCCCCTAAAGAGTAAAACAAGTTGAAGATCACACGCTCAACAAGTTGTGCTGGATGTGTGGCACAATCATAAAGTATTTTCCCACCCCACCAAACAAAATAAATCACTAAATCACTTCGGTGGCCTAAAATTTCTTTTGTAAGGATTGTCGAGAATTGTGTCAGCCATCCAGAAACATGCATTTCAAATTCCTTATCACAACAAGTGAGAATAAAATGTGGATTGCCCTAAGAAGGGGAGGGAGATGTGAAAGATTTTTGGAGGCACAATAAGCCAAGCGACTTATCCACCCCCCATGTAAGGTATTTTGAGCTAAACTCTGGGAACACAGATGCAACAGCATTTCATTTCATTGTGTATACAAGCCACCCTAATATGTTTCAAATGTTCCACAATTACAAGTGGAAATGATTTTTTTTTTTTTTTGCTCAATTGTTCCTAAGGGGGCACATTCTTGAGAAAAGCATCCCTACATTTGATTCCTTTAAATTGATTTGATTATTTAAATGGTTTTAAAGAGGAAAAAGGCTTAAGAAAACACAAAATCTTCCACATTGTTGCTGAGAGCAACAATTGAACTTGAAATGTTAAGTGTTATGTGGATGATTTCTTTTTATATTGTGGGAAGTAAAAATCTATAATGAAAGCCTGATTTAATGAAGGCAGGAGTATGGTATATATTTTCGTGAGAAGAAATTTAGATAACTTTACAACTGCCCTCGATTTCGCAGATCTCTCAACGAAATGGCTAAACAGTTCAAACAGAGAATTGTAAAGCGAACGAGCTGGCGAGATTAGAAACTACCTTACACAATTCAGGGAAACTGTAATCTGTGCGTATGTGCCTCTAGAGACATGTAAGCTAAGTTTTCAGGACCAGGCCCGAAGGACACCGTATGATAGATGGTCGCAAATAGGGGGCTGTGAGCATTCCAAAACTATTTGTGTATGTGCTTCACTAACAGCCAGAAGGAGTTAAAATTTAGGTTCTCATTTATTTGAGAACGTGTCTGATTTCGCTGATGTGAACATTCGCAAGTTGTAGGGGTTTTTAAAGCGATCTGGATGGTTCAACAGTAGGAACTAGAAGGCATCTTCCCTCTTCTGTTCCTATGATATCACAATGAACGAAAACGTTAAAGCGAGTCCGAAGGCAGACTGCCACTTAAACCTAGCCTAACTTAACCTACAAAGTAAGAAAAAACAAGTAAAAGCGTGCTAATTTCGGCCGGGCTGAATCTTATATACCCTCCACCATGGATCGCATTTGTCGAGTCCTTTCCCCGGCATCTCTTCTTAGGCAAAACAGGATATAAGAAAAGATTTGCTTTGCTATTAGAGCGATATCAAGATTTGGTCCGGTTTGGACCACAATTAAATTATATGTTGGAGACCTGTGTAAAATGCCATCCAATTCGAATAAGAATTGCGCCCTTTGGGGGCTCAAGAAGTAAAATAGAGAGATCGATTCATATGGGAGCTGTATCAGGCTATAGACCGATTTAGACCATAATAAACACGTATGTTGATGGTCATAAGAGGATCCGTCGTACGAAATTTCAGGCAAATCGGAAAATAATTGCGACATCTAGAGACTCAAGAAGTCAAGATCCCAGATCGGTTTATATGGCAGCTATATCAGGTTATGAACCGATTTGAACCATACTTGGCAGAGTTGTTGGATATCATAATAAAATACGTCTTGCAAAAATTCATTCAAATTGGATATGATATGCGCGCTCTAGAGGCTCAAGAAGTCAAGACCCAAGATCGGTTTATATGGCAGCTATATCCGGTTATGATCGGTTTATATGGCAGCTATATCAGGTTATGAACCGATTTAAACCATACTTAGCACAGTTGTTGGATATCGTAACAAAACACGTCGTGCGAAATTTCATTCCATTCGGATAAGAATTGCGTACTCTAGAGGCTCTAGAAGTTAAGACCCAAGATCGGTTTATGTGGCAGCTATATCAGGTTATGAACCGATTTGAACCATACTTGGCACAGTTGTTGGATATCATAACAAAACACGTCGTGCCAAAATTCATTCAAATTGGATAAGAATTGCGCCCTCCAGAGGCTCAAGAAGTCAAGACCCAAGATCGGTTTATATGGCAGCTATATCCGGTTATGAACCGATTTGAACCATACTTGGCACCGTTGTTGGATATAATAACAAAACACCTCGTGTAAAATTTCATTCCAATCGGATAAGAATTGGGCACTCTAGAGGCTCAAGAAGTCAAGACCCAAGATCGGTTTATATGACAGCTACATCAGGTCAAAAACCGATTTGAACCATACTTGGCACAGTTATTGTATATCATAACAAAACACGTCGTGCAAAATTTCATTCAAATCGGATAAGAATTGCGCACTCTAGAGACTCAAGAAGTCAAGACCCAAGATCGGTTTATATGGCAGCTATATCAGGTTATGGACCGATTTGAACCATACTTAGCACAGTTATTGTATATCATAACAAAACCGTTCGCGTGAAATTTCATTCCAATCGGATAAGAATTGAGCACTCTAGAGGCTCAAGAAGTTAAGACCCAAGATCGGTTTATATGGCAGCTATATCAGGTTATGAACCGATTTAAACCATACTTGGCACAGTTATTGTGTATCATAACAAAACACGTCGTGCAAAATTTCATTCCAATCGGATAAGAATTGCGCACTCTAGAGGCTCAATAAATCAAGACCCAAAATCGGTTTATATGGCAGCTATATCAAAACATGGACCGATATAGCCCATTTACAATACCAACTGACTTACACTAATAAGAAGTATTTGTGCAAAATTTCAAGCGGCTAGCTTTATTCCTTCGGAAGTTAGCGTGCTTTCGACAGACAGACGGACGGACATGGCTAGATCGACGATCAAGAATATATATACTTTATGGGGTCTCAGACGAATATTTCGCGTAGTTACAATCAGAATGACGAAATTAGTATACCCCCCATCTTATGGTGGAGGGTATAAAAAACTAGTAAAAAGGCGTTTAGTTCGGCCGGGCCGAACTTTGGCTACCTTTGGCACCTCGGATATATATATTAATCACCTTTCGTCATAATACGGTGAAAAGTGCAACATTAATGAGCCCATAACAGCTATATCTAAAAATTGTCCGATCTCCACCATATTTAGGAAGGATCCTACACAACTCATTGTACCAAATTCATTGGTTAAACAATTCACCTTTTATGGAACTTAGAACATAAATCGGACGCTCAATAAACGTATATGACACCTATATCCAAATTTCGACCGACCAGAACCATATTGAAGACGATTGTCGAAGAGCCCAAAACAGGCCGCTCTGTCAAATTTCAGCAAAATCGAGTTATAAACGTGTTTTTATTGTCCCCAAGAACTTAAATCGGGAGATTGGTATATACGGCAGATATATCAATATATAGACCGATCGTAATCATACTCGGTACGAATGTCGAAGGGTCTAACACAACTTATTGTGTCTAATATCAGCAAAAAGGGTCAATAAATTCACCTTTTATGGGCCCAAGACCTGAAATCTGGAATTTGGTCTATATGCCAGCTGTATACAATTCTGGTCTGATCTGGGTAGTACTTTACAGGAATATGGAATAGCCTAACACAACATGTCCAAGGGCCCAAAACCTTAAATCGAGAGATCGATCTATTTTGGAAAACAGGATCGATCTGCGCCAAACTACACAAGGACTTCGAGGGGCCTAACACAACTCGCTGTCTCAAATTGCAGTGAAATCGGACAATAAATGCGAATATTATGGACCCAAGACCTCAAGTCGATAGATTGGTCGATTTCGAAATATATAACGATCGTCTTCAGAGATAATGTCTTTAGAGAAAATTTCATAGAAATTTTGTCTTTAGAGAAAATTTCATAGAAATTTTATCTTTAGAGAAAATTTCATAGAAATTTTGTCTTTAGAGAAAATTTCATAGAAATTTTGTCTCTAGAGAAAATTTCATAGAAATTTTGTCTTTAGAGAAAATTTCATAGAAATTTTGTCTTTAGAGAAAATTTCATAGAAATTTTGTCTTTAGAGAAAATTTCATAGAAATTTTGTCTTTAGAGAAAATTTCATAGAAATTTTGTCTTTAGAGAAAATTTCATAGAAATTTTGTCTTTAGAGAAAATTTCATAGAAATTTTGTCTTTAGAGAAAATTTCATAGAAATTTTGTCTTTAGAGAAAATTTCATAGAAATTTTGTCTTTAGAGAAAATTTCATAGAAATTTTGTCTTTAGAGAAAATTTCATAGAAATTTTGTCTTTAGAGAAAATTTCATAGAAATTTTGTCTTTAGAGAAAATTTCATAGAAATTTTGTCTTTAGAGAAAATTTCATAGAAATTTTGTCTTTAGAGAAAATTTCATAGAAATTTTGTCTTTAGAGAAAATTTCATAGAAATTTTGTCTTTAGAGAAAATTTCATAGAAATTTTGTCTTTAGAGAAAATTTCATAGAAATTTTGTCTTTAGAGAAAATTTCATAGAAATTTTGTCTTTAGAGAAAATTTCATAGAAATTTTGTCTTTAGAGAAAATTTCATAGAAATTTTGTCTTTAGAGAAAATTTCATAGAAATTTTGTCTTTAGAGAAAATTTCATAGAAATTTTGTCTTTAGAGAAAATTTCATAGAAACTTTGTCTTTAGAGAAAATTTCATAGAAATTTTGTCTTTAGAGAAAATTTCATAGAAATTTTGTCTTTAGAGAAAATTTCATAGAAATTTTGTCTTTAGAGAAAATTTCATAGAAATTTTGTCTTTAGAGAAAATTTCATAGAAATTTTGTCTTTAGAGAAAATTTCATAGAAATTTTGTCTTTAGAGAAAATTTCATAGAAATTTTGTCTTTAGAGAAAATTTCATAGAAATTTTGTCTTTAGAGAAAATTTCATAGAAATTTTGTCTTTAGAGAAAATTTCATAGAAATTTTGTCTTTAGAGAAAATTTCATAGAAATTTTGTCTTTAGAGAAAATTTCATAGAAATTTTGTCTTTAGAGAAAATTTCATAGAAATTTTGTCTTTAGAGAAAATTTCATAGAAATTTTGTCTTTAGAGAAAATTTCATAGAAATTTTGTCTTTAGAGAAAATTTCATAGAAATTTTGTCTTTAGAGAAAATTTCATAGAAATTTTGTCTTTAGAGAAAATTTCATAGAAATTTTGTCTTTAGAGAAAATTTCATAGAAATTTTGTCTTTAGAGAAAATTTCATAGAAATTTTGTCTTTAGAGAAAATTTCATAGAAATTTTGTCTTTAGAGAAAATTTCATAGAAATTTTGTCTTTAGAGAAAATTTCATAGAAATTTTGTCTTTAGAGAAAATTTCATAGAAATTTTGTCTTTAGAGAAAATTTCATAGAAATTTTGTCTTTAGAGAAAATTTCATAGAAATTTTGTCTTTAGAGAAAATTTCATAGAAATTTTGTCTTTAGAGTAAATTTCATAGAAATTCGTAGACCCAGAAACGGCTGAACCGATTTTCTTGAAATTTTCACAGATGGTGCATAATGACCCCGTGCTGAAAATAGGGCACTACATATTTTGATATCTAAAGGGGGGCGGGCCCTCCCCCTTACCCTAATTTTCAGAAACGCCAGATCTCGGAGATGAGTGGTGCGATTTGAGCAAAATTTTGTGTGCTCTCATATAGTACCCCAAAACATAAAAATTTGGTATCAAAATTTCGGATGGGGTACCTAGGGGGGCTGCCCCAGCCTAAAACCTCCCAAACATATATTTTGACCAATCACGACAATATGGGACTCAAATGAAAGGTATTTAGGATGAGAAAACGTATCTGATATCTAATTGTCGGACCAAGTGCTAGGGGGACCACCCCAAGCACCAAAACACCCCCAAATCGGACATATTTACCGACCATGGCAATATGGGATTCAAATGAAAGGTATTTGCGAGTAGAATTCGAATCTGATATCCAAATGTGGAACCACGTTTCTGGGGGTCCACCCCTTCCCCAAACACCTCCCAAACTGGACTTATTTACTGACCATGGGAATATGGGGCTTCAATAAAAGGTATTTGAATGTAGAATACGAATCCGATATCCAAATATTGGACCAAGTATTTTAGAGGGGCCGCCTCTCACAAAAAACATCCCCCAAAGGGGACAAGGGAACAAAAACGACCATAGCAATATGGGGCTCAAATGAAAGGTCTTTGAGAGTAAAGCACGAATTTGATATTAATATTCGGGAAAAGTGTCTATGGGGCCACAACACCACCCAAATAGTAAATATTTTCTGACTATTGCAATATGAGGCTCAAATAAGAGGGTTTTTAAAGTGGAACATGAATCTGATATTTATTTTCAAGGCCAACTCATTGAGTGGCTGCCCATCCCCCAAAACACCCCCCAAGACGGTCATGTTTGCCGACTACGGAAATATGGGGCTCAAATTAAAGGTATTTCGGAGTAGACCACATATGTGATATCAACATTAGGGCCAACTGTCTAACGGACGTCCCACCACCATAACAACCTCCAAATAGGACTTATTTGCTCACCAAGACAATTTGGGTCTTAAAGAGAGTGGAACTAAATATTCATAGTTTTTAGGGCCAGTACCCCAAACCGAACATATTTGCTGACTTTTGCAATAAGGAGTTTAAATGAGATTAGAAAACGAATTTTGAGGGCAATGGCAATATGGGGTTCAAATAAATGATATAAAGTTATATGAGAATAGAGCACGTTGCTGATATATTTTCCGGGTGTAGTATTTGGGGGACCACCCCAATCCCCAAAACACCCCTAAATCGGGCATATTTACCGACCATGTCAATGTGGAGCTTAAATGAAAGGTATTAAGGGATAGAGCAAGAATTGATACCCATTTTCGGGACCAATTTTCTGGGGTCTAACCCTTTCCCAAAATACCCCACAAACTGCAATTTTTTAGTGACCATCGCAATAGGGGGGTGTATTCATTTTGTCATTCCGTTTGCAACACATCGAAATATCCATTTCCGACCCTATAAAATATATATATTCTTGATCAGCGTGAAAATCTAAGACGATCTGGACATTGCCGTCCGTCTGTCTGTTGAAATCACGCTACAGTCTTCAAAAATAGAGATATTGAGCTGAAACTTTGCACATATTTTTTTTTTGTCCATAAGCAGGTTAAGTTCGAAGATGGGCTATATAGGACTATATCTTGATATAGCCCCCATATAGACCGATCCGCCGATTTAGGGTCTTAGGCCCATAAAAGCCACATTTATTATCCGATTTTCCTGAAATTTAGGACAGTGAGTTATGTTAGGCCCTTCGACATTCTTGGTCAATTTGTCCCAGATCGGTCCAGACTTGAATATAGCTGCCATATTGACCGATCCCTTGATTTAGGGTCTTAGGTCCATTAATGGCGCATTTATTGTCCGATGTCGCCGAAATTTGGGACAGTGAGTTAAGTTAAGCCCCTTGACATACTTCTGCATTATCGTACAGAGTGGTACAGATTTGAATATAGCTGCCATATAGACCGGTCTCTCGGTTTTAGGGCCATAAAAGGCGCATTTATTGTCCAATTTCGCCGCCATATGGGACAGTGAGTTGTGTTAGGCCCTTCGACATCCTTCTTCAATTTCACTCAGATCGGTTCAGATTTGGATATAGCTGCCATATAGACCGATCTTCCGATTTAGAGTCTTAGGCCAATAAAAGCCACATTTATTATCCAATTTTGCCGAAATTCGGGACAGTGAGTTGTGTTAGGCCCTTCGACATGCTTCGTCAATTTGGCTCAGATCAGTTCAGATTTGGATATAGCTGCCATATAGACTGATCCTCCGATTTAGGGTCTTAGGCCCATAAAAGCCACATTTATTATCCGATTTTGCTGAAATTTGAGACAGTGAGTGTTAGGCCCTTCAACATCCTTCGTCAATTTTGTCCAGATCGGTCCAGATTTCGATATAGCTGCCATATAGACCGATCCTTCGATTTAGGGTCTTAGGCCCATTAATGGCGCATTTATTGTCCGATGTCGCCGAAATTTGGGACAGTGAGTTAAGTTAAGCCCCTTGACATACTTCTGCATTATCGTACAGAGTGGTACAGATTTGAATATAGCTGCCACATAAACCGGTCTCTCGGTTTTAGGTTTTGGGGCCATAAAAGGCGCATTTATTGTCCGATTTCGCCGCAGTATGGGACAGTGAGTTGTGTTAGGCCCTTCGACATCCTTCTTCAATTTCACTCAGATCGGTCCAGACTTGGATATAGCTGCCATATTGACCGATCTCTTGATTTAATGAGTTGAGCGCATAAAAGCGCATTTATTGTCCGATGTAACCGAAATTTGGGACAAAGAATTAGGTTAAGTCCCTCCACATATTTGTGCAATTTGGTCGAGATCGATCAAGATTTGCATATAGCTGCCATATAGACCGATCTCTCGATTTAAAGTCTTGGCCCCATAAAAGGCGCATTTTTAATCCGATTTCACTGAAATTTGACAGACTGACTTATGTTATGCTTTTCGATATCCCTGTCGTATATAGTTCAGATCGGTTTATTTTTAGATATAACTACTAAAAGACCAATATTTTGATATATACAATTGAACAATGACTTTTACTTTTTAGTATTTGGTCCAAATCGGAACACATATTGATATAGCTGCTATGTGGCATAAAGTATGAATTTTGCACCGGATTTTGAAGAAAGGTGGTTTACATATATACCCGAGGTGGTGGGTATCCAAAGTTCGGCCCGGCCGAACTTAACGCCTTTTTACTTGTTTACAATGTTTATACCCACCACCATAGGATTGAGGAATACTAACCTAGTCATTCCGTTTTTAACACCTCGAAATATTGATATAGGGACCCATAAAGTATATACTTGGTCGCCTCGACATTCTGTGTCGATCTAGTCATGTCCATCCGTCCGTCCATTTGTCGAAATCACGTTAGGGGCCGAACGAGTAAAGCTAGCAACTTGAAATTTTACATAGTTACTTAATGTTGATGTAGGTCATTGGAGATTGCCTCTGGCCCATATCGATTCAGATTTTTGATATAACACCGATCTCCGAATTTGACTTCTTGAGCTCCTGGAAGCCGCAATTTTTGTACGATTTGGCTGACATTTCGCACATGATGTTATGACTGTTATGACATCGAAGAACTGTGTTAAGTTTGCTTCAAATCGGTCCAAAGCCTGATATATTATAAACTGCTACAAAAAAAATTTGTGGGAAACTCCTTTCAAAAACCTTTAAAAGGTCATTGATTTCTAAATTTATGGCTCCTGCTTGTCATAATATCATCAGCATTTTATCCTAAAAAAACCCGTTTAAGTCTCTCCCCATTTTTCCCAAGTGTCTTTTATTGAAAAGAAAATTCTCACAGTTTAAAATAAAAACAGACACACGTTAGATGATGACTCAACAGCTCAACAAAGGCTACAACTAATGACCAAGAACCTCAAGAAATTCCAATGATGCGTTTGTTCGGGACTCAATTATCCTGACAGCGCAGCGTAGAGGGAATAAACTAAAACGTTATTAATTTCAGTTTGTGATCCCAACTCAAGGCTCATAAAAAGGCGGTTGCTCAATAATAAAATAAAAAAAAAAAAAACTGAGTAATGTCTCAAGCAATAATTTCTCAACATTCCCACACTTTGCCACAGCTACCTTATCTGAAAACAAAGAATTATAAACTCAAGGTAGGACAGACAGACATTCATATTGACACCGGAAAATTGTAACAGAAATTTTTTAAAAATTTCCCATGATTCTCACATTGATATCCTGTTTCTTGTTGTTGCTCTACAACTCAAGGCTCAATATTGAGCCCGAGCCATATGCACACGCCGACGAGTGTGTCTGGTTGCTGCTTCGCATCACACACACACACTTTCTACACACATCCTAGCTCAAGGCTTCTCACGAGTCTGGGAACGTGTTGTAATGATGCTTAGACCTGCCCTTTGCGTTTCTTTTGTGATCCCCCCCACATCTTATCAAAGATGTTGGTGTTGATATTTTCATTCTATTTGAATTCTCATCCAGGGGCAGTAACAGCAGATGACTGACTGACATGCTTTGTTATTAGTCCTCTGTCACAGAGATCCTGTTTTTCTTTTTCCTTTTACATTTTCTTCAACTGCTGCAAATCGCTTTAGTTTTCAAGCGTTACGATGCTGTATAATTGTGGGAAATATTTTGCTTTTCCGAAATTTTAAAATAAAATTTCTTGGATTTGTTGTTGTTATCCTTTTAATACGATTTTCAATTTATGGTCTTAGTAAATTTCCTTTTATATGTTTTCTTGTGTTTATTTCAAATTATTTCTTGAGGTTTCGTATTTCTGTGCAACAACCGTGAAAGGATTTCGTTATGGCTGATTGATAGGTCATAGCTTAGGTTGATGATTTTATTTATTAGTGCATTAAACATATGAAATAGGGTCTTGTTTAAATTCTTTAAAAAAGGGTAGGCATAAGGGAACCACTGTGCCTAGTGTGGTCGGTTGTTAACCTGATATAACTGTCATTTAACCGATCTCCCAATTTGACGCTTTGAGCGACTGGTGGAGGGTATATAAGATTCGTTCCGCCGAACTTAGCACGCTTTCACTTGTTTTGATCTCAAGAAGTCATATCGGGACGTCAGTACTTAGGGGTGGCCTATATCACCACCGATTGACAGATTCTGATAAAACATGGCGCTGATGTTGTAAATCATAAAATAGTTTTTTGGCCCAAATTTCAGCCGAATCAGATGAAAATTTAGGCTTTTAAGGGCGGACGAAAACAAATCCAGGGATTGGTTTATATGGGGGCTATATCTGTTTATAGACCGCATCGGTCAATAAACTCAAGTTTTTATACCCTCCACCATAAGATGGGGGGTATACTAATTTCGTCATTCTGTTTGTAACTACTCGAAATATTCGTCTGAGACCCCATAAAGTATATATATTCTTGATCGTCGTGAAATTTTATGTCGATCTAGCCATGTCCGTCCGTCTGTCCGTTCGTCCGTCCGTCTGTCGAAAGCACGCTAACTTCCGAAGGAGTAAAGCTAGCCGCTTGAAATTATGCACAAATACTTCTTATTAGTGTAGGTCGGTTGGTATTGTAAATGGGCCATATCGGTCCATGTTTTGATATAGCTGCCATATAAACCGATCTTGGGTCTTGACTTCTTGGGCCTCTAGAGTGCGCAATTCTTATCCGATTGGGATGAAATTTTGCATGACGTGTTTTGTTATGATATACAATAACTGTGCCCAGTATGGTTCAAATCGGTCCATAACCTGATATAGCTGCCATATAAACCGATCTTGGGTCTTGACTTCTTGAGCCTCTAGAGTGCGCAATTCTTATCCGATTGGAATGAAATTTTGCTCGACGTGTTTTGTTATGATATCCAACAACTGTGCCAAGTATTGTTTTAATCGGTTCATCACCTTATATAGCTGCCATATAAACCGATCTTGGGTCTTGACTTCTTGAGCCTGTAGAGGGCGCAATTCTTGTCTGATTGAAATGGAATTTCGCACGACGTGTTTTGTTATGATATCCAATAACTGTGCCAAGTATGGTTGAAATCGGTCCATAACCTGATATAGCTGTCACATAAACCGATCTTGGGTATTGAATTCTTGAGCCTCTAGAGTGCGCAATTCTTATCCGATGTGAATGCATTTTTGCACGAAGTGTTTTGTTATGATATCCAACAACTGTGTTAAGTGTGGTTCAAATCGGTTCATAACCTGATATAGCTGCCATATAAACCGATCTAGGGTCTTGACTTCTTGAGCCTCTAGAGTGCGCAATTCTTATTCGATTGGAATAAAATTTGCACGACGTGTTTTGTTATGATACCCAACAACTGTGCCAAGTATGGTTCAAATCGGTCCATAACCTGATATAGCTGTCATATAAACCGATCTTGGGTCTTGACTTCTTGAGCCGCTAGAGGTCGCAATTCTTATCCAATTTGAATGAATTTTGGCACGTAGTATTTCGTTATGATATCCAACAACTGTGCCAAATATGGTTCAAATCGGTTCATAACCTGATATAGCTGTCATATAAACAGATCTGGGGACTTGACTTCTTGAGCTTTTAGAGGGCGCAATTCCTATCCGATTTGGCTGAAATTTCGCAAGACATTTTTTATTGTTACTTTCAACAACTATGTCAAATAAAGTACAAGTTGGTTCACAACCTGATTTAGCTGCCATATAAACCGATCTGGGATCTTGACTTATTGACCCTTAGAGATCGCAATTATTATCCGATTTGCCTGATATTTTGTACGACGTATTCTCTCATGACCATTAACATAAGTGTTTATTATGGTCTGAATCGGTATATAGCCCGATACAGCTCCCATATAAATCGATCTCTCTATTTTACTTCTTGAGCCCACAAAGAGCGCAATTCTTATTCGAATTGGCTGACTTTTTACACAGGTCTCCAACATAAATATAATTTAATTGTGGTCCAAACCGGACAATATCTTAATATCGCTCCAATAGCAGAGCAAATCTTTTCTTATATCCTTTTTTTTTGCCTAAGAAGAGATGCCGGGAAAAGAACTCGACAAATGCGATCCATGGTGGAGGGTATATAAGATTCGGCCTGGCCGAACTTAGCACGCTTTTACTTGTGTTTTTTTAAATTTCAGCCAAATCGTATGAAAATTGAGGCTCAAGAAGTCAAATCCGGGGACCGGTTTATATAGGGGCTATATCTGTTTATAAACAGATTCAGATCATACAAGGCATGGATATTGGAAGTCATAACTCAAATCTTTTTTCCGAATTTCAGTCAAATCGGATGAAAATTGAGGCTTCTCAGGCCTCAAGAAGTCAAATCCGGGGACCGGTTTATATGGGGCCTATATCTGTTTATAGACCGATTTGGAACATACTACGCATGGATGTTGGAAGTCATAACTCAATTTTTTTTTTAAATTCCAGTCAAATCGGATGAAAATTGAGGCTTCTTTGGGCTCAAGAATTCAAATCCCGGAACCATTTTATGAGGGGCTATATCTGTTTAACAGATTCAGATCATACAAGGCATGGATATTGGAAGTCATAACTCAAGTCTTTCGGACATAACTAGATCGACTCAGAACGTCGAGACGATCAAGAATATATTTACTTGATTATGTCTTACACGTATTGTATATTTCGAGGACTTACAAATGGAATGACCACCCTATAGTGGTGGGTGTAAAATTGAAAATCGAACCACAAATGCCTTTGTAAATTGCAAAATACGAAGCCGATCTCGGCTAAAATTTCAACAAATCAAAATTTAAACTCATATATATACCCGAAACCAGTTCGGATATTGTATATCTCAAGCAGCCATTTTTGTAGGAATTTTTTAGTACTATCCAGCAAAAATCTTGAAAATGGCAAACATTTAGGGGCCTGCCAAGAGGCGCCCGGACAACCTAGGGCCTTAACATTTTGCAGACGATCTCGCTAACAGCTTGGCTCTAACCATTTCAAATCTCAAACAGAAATCTCTCACCCGTTCTCATATGGAATATTTTTTACTAGTTTTTTTTTCGATTTTCTTCCACTGTGCAAGGTCTCATCATGTTTCCCACATGCCCTTCATACACGACATGACTTGCCGCACGTATTTTGCATTAGTGAGCTTGGAGTCCTTCGTGTCTCGTTATGATATCGAAACCATACTGACTTCCGGATCCTCTTTTTCTCAGTATCCGGACACTCCCATGGATTTTCTGCGTCCTAACGACCGTTTCGCCGTTCCATATTTCAAAAAAAAATTCTTAAGGCAAAATCCTCATGGATTTTTTTTCAAAACTTAATGTTCATACAATTTTTTATACCCACCACCGAAGGATGGGGGTATATTCATTTTGTCATTCCGTTTGCAACACATCGAAATATCCATTTCCGACCCTATAAAGTATATATATTCTTGATCAGCGTAAAAATCTAAGACGATATAGACATGTCCGTCCGTCTGTCTGTTGAAATCACGCTACAGTCTTTAAAAATAGAGATATTGAGCTGATTGAATTTTGCACAGATTCGTTTTTTGTCCATAAAAAGGTTAAGTTCGAAGATGGGCCATATCGGACTATATCTTGATATAGCCCCCATATAGACCGATCCGCCGATTTAGGGTCTTTGGCCATAAAAGCCACATTTATTATCCGATCTTGCTGAGATTTGAGACAGTGACTTGTGTTAGGCCCTTCGATACCCTTCGTCAATTTGGTCCTAGATCGGTCCAGATTTGGATATAGCTGCCATATAGACCGATTCTCCGATTTAGGGTCTTAGACCCATAAAAGCCACATTTTTTATCCGATTTTACTGAAATTTAAGACAGTGAGTTGTGTTAGGCCCCTCGATATCCTACATTAATTTGGTTCAAATCGGTCCAGGTTTGGATATAGCTGCCATATAGACTGATCCTCCGATTTAGGATCTTAGGCCCATAAAAACCACATTTATCATCCGATGTTGTTGAAATTTGGGACAGTGAGTTATGTTAGTCTCCTCGACATCCTTCGTCAATTTGGCCCAGATTGGTCCAAATTTGGATATAGCTGCCATATAGACCGATCTCTAGATTTAAGAGTTTTTGCCCATAAAAGGTGCATTTATTATCCGATTTTGCTGAAATGTGGGACAGTGCGTTATATTTGGCCCTTCGACATCCTTCGTCAATTTGGCTCAGATCGGTCCAGATTTGGATATAGCTGTCATATAGACCGATCCTCCGATTGAGGGTCTTAGGCCCATACATGGCGCATTTATTGTCCGATGTCGCCGGAATTTGGGACATTGAGTTAGGTTAAATCCCTTGACATAGTTCTACATTATGGCACAGATCGGTCAAGATTTGGATATAGCTGCCATATAGACCGATCCGCCGATTTAGGGTCTTTGGCTCATAAAAGCCACATTTATTATCCGATTTTGCTGAGATTTGGGACAGTGACTTCTGTTAGGCCCTTCGACATCCTTCTTCAATTTGCCCCAGATCGGCACAGATTTGGATATAGCTGCCATATAGACCGATCCTCAGATTTAGGATTTTAGGCCCCTTAAAGCCACATGTATTATCCGATTTTTCTGAAATTTGGTACAGTGAGTTGTGTTAGGCCCTTCGACATCCTTCGTCAATTTCGTCTAGATCAGTCCGGATTTGGATATAGCTGCCATATAGACCGATCCTCCGATTTAGGGTCTTAGGGCCATAAAAGCCACATTTATTATCCGATTTTACTGAAATTTAAGACAGTGAGTTGTGTTATACCCCTCGATATCCTGCGTCAATTCGGTCCAAATCGGTCCAGATTTGGATATAGCTGCCATATAGATCGATCCTCCGATTTAGGGTCATTGGCCCATAAAAACCACATTTATCATCCGATGTTGTTGAAATTTGGGACGGTGAGTTATGTTAGTCTCCTCGATATCCTTCGTCAATTTGGCCCAGATCGGTCCAAATTTGGATATAGCTGCCATATAGACCGATCTCTAGATTTAAGAGTTTTTGCCCATAAAAGGCGCACAGTGAGTTAGATTTGGCCCTTCGACATCCTGCGTCAATTTGGCTCAGATAGGTCCAGATTTGGATATAGCTGTCATATAGACCGATCCTCCGATTGAGGGTCTTAGGCCCATACAAGGCGCATTTGTTGTCCGATGTAGCCGCAATTTGGGACAGTGAGTTGTGTTGGGCCCTTCGACATCCTTTTTCAATTTCACTCAGATCGATCAATATTTGGATATAGCTGCCATATAGACCGATATCTAGACCGCAAATGAAAAAAAAATTATAGTTTCTTTAATGAAATTTTCTTTTCTTAATTTCCCTCTGAAGACAAAATTTTAGTTCAGGCAGTTTCCTCAAAAGTCCCTTATTTTTTGAAAAAAAAAGTTCTCACAATATTACCATCACTTAAAAAACATGTGTTATGCTCCCCAATATGTTTTTTTTTTTCAAAAGTTCTTGGGGGGTTGCAGCAGTTTTTTGTCTTTGTGTCATTATTTATGCCCCCTGCCCGTTTGCTCCATTTCAACCCTCGACACCCTTTCTCTAACTGAGTAATCACATGTCGTTTATTGCCTTGAATGACAAATGCAATGGAGCCAATTGTTTAAATTTCTTCTCTTCTATTATATTGTTTCAGTTGTCTTTCTTTGGTGATGCAGAGAAATTTTGAGATGGTGGCAAATCATTGTAGGAGGGATGTTGTAAGGCGTTCTTAGGTTACACCTCGACTCTCACTCCATCAGCCATTGTCACTTGTAATTTGTGTAATTATTCAAAATCAACTTGTTGTTTTCTTTAGAGGGGGCTCTTAGAAAGGAGGAATTGTTTAGAGATTTTTTTTTTGAAATGGGAACAAATGAAAAGCATTGCATTTGAAAAAAGAAAAGAAAACATTCTTCATAAAGGGAATATAATAAGTCTGGGAATTTAAGAAAAATCATTTTTTACTAAACAAATGGTATGTGAAAAGCGGAGGGTGCGGAATGTGCTGGTTAATGTTGTATGCTTGCCGAAGATATTTTTAAAAACTCTGATAAGTTTTGAAAAAGTTTAAAGATTCACATTTTGTACACATTCGGTAATTTTTTACAAATTCCCAGGTTTTACGAAAAACAAGTAAAAACCAGTTCGGCCTGGCTCAATGTTGGGAACCCACCACCATGGATTCTGCTCGAAATTTATACAAACTAAATGTAATTTTATTCCACATACCAAACCGAGGAACCGAGCGAGGATGATCGAGAGACAGGTTTAAATGGGAGTTATATCCGGTTATGGACTGATTTAGACTGTATTTGGCACAATTGCTGGAAGTTGTAATAGAATGCAGCATGCACAATTTCAGCCAAATCGGACAAAAATTGCGGCTTGTAAGAGCTCAAGTAGTCAAATTGGGACATCGGTTTATATGGGAGCTATATCAGGTTATGGACCGTTTTTAACCGAACTTGACACACTTACTGAAAGTCATAACAGAACACTACATGCAATATCAGCCAAATCGGATAAAAATTGAGGCTTGTAAGGGCTCAAGAAGTCAACTTGGGAGATCGCTATACATGGGAGCGGTATCGATATCTGAATAGATATTGCCCATTTGCAATCCCCATTGGCCTACATCAATATTAAGTATCTGTGCAAAATTTCAAACAGCAAGCTTTCGTGATTTTGACAGAAGAATGGACTGACGGATATGGCTAGATCAAATCAGAACGTCGAGACGATCAAGAATATATGTCCTTTATGGACGAATATTTCGAGGTATTATCCACCACCCTATGGTGGTTGGTATAACAAGCAAAAATTCATTAGATATCCATCACCTCGGATATATTGGGCTGCCCAAAAAGTAATTGCGGATTTTTCATACAGTCGGCGTTGAAAAATTTTTTCACAGCTTGTGACTCTATAATTGCATTCTTTCTTCTGCCAGTTATCAGCTGTTACTTTTAGCTTGCTTTAGCAAAAAATTGTGAAAAAAGGATATTTGATTAAAGTTCATTCTAAGTTTTATTAAACAAGTAAAAGGCGTTAAGTTCGGTCGGGCCGAACTTTGGATACCCACCACCTCGGGTATATATGTAAACCACCTTTCGTCAATTCCGGGGAAAAATGCATACCTTATGACCCATAGCGGCTATATCGAAATATGTTCCGATTTGGACCAAATACTAAGAAGTAAAAGTCATTGTTCAACTGTATAAAACAAAATCTTGCTCTTTTTAGTAGAAATATCTAAAAATAAACCGCTCTGAACCATAAACGACACGGATGTCGAAAAGCCTAACATACATCACTGTGTCAAATTTCAGTGAAATCGGATTATAAATCCGCCTTTTATTGGGCCAAGGCTTTTCATCAAGATATATGTCTATATGGCAGCTATATCCAAATCTGGATCGATTTCGACCAAGTTTCAGATAAATGTCGAAGAGCTTAACACAACTCACTTTCCCAAATTTCAGCGAAATGGGGCAATAAATGCGCATTTTGTGGCCCCAAAACCTTAAATCAAGAGATTGGTCTATATTTCAGCTATATCCAAATCTGGACCGATCTGAGCCAAATTGAAAAATAATATCGAAAGTTTTATCACAACTCACTGTCCCAAATTTCGGCGACATCGGACAATAAATGCGCCTTTTATGGGCTCAAAACCTGAAATCGAGAGATCGGTCTATTTGGCAGCTATATCCAAATCTGAACCGATCCGAGCCAAATTGACAAAGGATGTCGAAGGACCTAAGACAACTCAATGTCCCAAATTTCAGCAAAATCGGATAATAAATGTGGCTGTTATGGGTCTAAGACCTTAAATCGGAGGATCGGTCTATATGGCAGCTATATCCAAATCTGTACCGATCTGGGCCAAATTGACGAAGGATGGCGAAGGGCCTAACACAACTCACTGTCCCAAATTTCAGCAAAATCGGATAATAAATGTGGCTTTTATGGGCCTAAGACCCCAAATCGGAGGATCGGTCTATATGGCAGCTATATCCAAATCTGTACCGATCTGGGCCAAATTGACGAAGGATGGCGAAGGGCCTAACACAACTCACTGTCCCAAATTTCAGCAAAATCGGATAATAAATGTGGCTTTTATGGGTCTAAGAACCTAAATCGGAGGATCGGTCTATATGGCAGCTAAATATATCCAAATCTGGACCGATCTGAGCCAAATTGACGGAGGATGTAAGGGGGCTAAGACAACTCACTGTCCCAAATTACAGCAAAATCGGATAATAAATGTGGCTTTTATGGGTCTAAGACCCTAAATCGGAAGATCGGTCTGTATGGGAGCTATATCTAGATATAGTCCAATTTGGCCCATCTTCGAACTGAACCTGCTTATAGGCAAAGAAAGAATCTGTGCAAAGTTTCAGCTCAATATCTCTATTTTTAAAGACTGTAGCGTGATTTCAACAGACAGACGGGCGGACATGTCTAGATCGTCTTAAATTTTTACGCTGATCAAGAATATATATACTTTATAGGGTCGGAAATGGATATTTCGATGTGTTGCAAACGGAATGACAAAATGAATATACCCCCATCCTTCGGTGGAGGGTATAAAAAGCATTTACTTTCTTTTAAAAAATCCGCAATTAGTTTTTGGGCAACCCAATATACATTAATCACCTTTCGTCACAATACGGTGCAAAAAGGCCTCATTTATGAATCCATAGCAGCTTTATCTAAATATGGTCCGATCTTCACCATATTTAGGTTTTATAAGGGTCTAAAACAGGAATGCAGGGCGGTTACCTTTTTTCTGTTTCGCCCCCGCTCCGGTAAAAACTTTTCCGCTCCGGCAATTTTATTGTTATACCCTCCACCATAAGAGGGGGGGTATACTAATTTCGTCATTCTGTTTGTAACTACTAGTATATATAGTATATATATTCTTGATCGTCGCGAAATTTTATGTCGATCTAGCCATGTCCGTCCGTCCGTCTGTCTGTCGAAAGCACGCTAACTTCCGAAGGAGTAAAGCTAGCCGCTTGAAATTTTGCACAAATACTTCTTATTAGTGTAGGTCGGTTGGTATTGTAAATGGGCCATATCGGTCCATGTTTCGATATAGCTGCCATATAAACCGATCTTGGGTCTTGACTTCTTGAGCCTCTAGAGTGCGCAATTCTTATCCGATTGGAATGAAATTTTGCACGACGTGTTTTGCTATGATATCCAACAACTGTGCCAAGTATGGTTCAAATCGGTTCATAACCTGATATAGCTGCCATATAAACCGATCTTGGGTCTTGACTTCTTGAGCCTCTAGAGTGCGCAATTCTTATCCGATTGGAATGAAATTTTGCACGACGTGTTTTGCTATGATATTCAACAACTGTGCCAAGTATGGTTCAAATCGGTCCATAACCTGATATAGCTGCCATATAAACCGATCTTGGGTCTTGACTTCTTGAGCCTCTAGAGGGCACAATTCTTATCCGATTGGAGTGAATTTTTGCACGACGTGTTTTGTTATGATATCCAACAACTGTGCCGAGTATGGTTCAAATCGGTTCATAACCTGATATAGCTGCCATATAAACCGATCATGGGTCTTGACTTCTTGAGCTTCTAGAGGGCGCAATTCCTATCCGATTTGGCTGAAATTTTGCATGACGTATTTTATTTTTACTTTCAACAACTGTGTCAAATAAGGTTCAAATCGGTTCATAACCTGATATAGCTGCCATATAAACCAATCTGGGATCTTGACTTCCTGACCCCTAGAGGTCGCAATTATTATCCGATATGCCTGAAATTTTGTACGACGGATTCTCTCATGACCATCAATATACGTGTTTATTATGGTCTGACTCGGTCTATAGCCCGATACAGATCCCATATAAATCGTTCTCTCTATTTTACTTCGTGAGCCCCAATGGGCGCAATTCTTATACGAATTGGCTGACATTTTACACAGGTCTCCAATATATAATTTAATTGTATTCCGAACCGGACCATATCTTGATATCGTTTTAATAGCAGAGCAACTCTTTTCTTATATCATTTTTTGCCTAAGAAGAGATGCCGGGAAAAGAACTCGACAAATGCGATCCATGGTGGAGGGTATATAAGATTCGGCCCGGCCGAACTTAGCACGCTTTTACTTGTTTATCCTCACCGCTCCCGCTCCTTTACAGTTATATCGACTATTTTTCACAGCTTCATAGGACAAGAGATATACATATTACTTTCGCCCTAACGATTACAACATCAAGCAATATTGAACTCCAATTATATATATTCTTGATCGCCGTCTATATACCCTATACACCCAGAAAAATTAGTCTGCTGATATCCGCAAACACTGTCTGCTGATATTAAATTAAAAATTTTGTACTTTGAGCTTACATTATGTAAATCGATCTCCTGAATTGGCTTCTGGAGCCTCTAGAGGGCGTGATTCTCATCCGATTTGTCTTAAGTTTTGTAAATCTGTTTCTCTTATGACCTCCACAACTCTTGTCAAGTATAGCCCCAATCGGTCCATAATCGTATATCCCGATTTTACTTCCTAAGCTTCAAAAGGGCGCAATTCCTATTTGATTTGGCTGAAATTTTGCATAATGATTTCTCCTATAACATTCAACATGCATGTCAACATAAATCCCTCGCTAACCTGATACGGATCATTCGGTTTTAATTCTTAAACATATCCTGGAAGCAATTCCTAACCAAATTTTTTAAAAAAGTTTGTTGCTTGATACTTTTTATACCCACCACCATAGGTTAGGGAGTATATTCATTTAGTCATTTCGTTTGCTACACATCGAAATATCCATTTTCGATCCTACAAAGTATGCATATTTCAGATCGTGGTAGAATTCTAAGATGACTAAACGAAGTCCGTGTCTTTCCGTCCGTCTGTTGTAATCACTCTGCAGCTTTCAAAAATTGAGATATTAAGCTGGAATTTGACACAGATACGTCTTTTTGATACAAGCTGGTTGAGTTCTTGGACCAAATCGGACCATATTTGGATATAGCCGCTATATAGACCGATCCGCTGATAAAGGTCTGAAGCCTATAAACGTTTTATTTATTACCCAAAATTTGAATCAGTTAATTGTTTTAAGACCCCCGACATGCGACCCGAATATGGTTTGGATCGGACTATATTTAGATATAGCTTCCACATAGACCGAAGGCCACCGTAGCGTAGAGGATAGTATGTCCGCCAATAACGCTGAACGACTAGGTTCGAATCCTGGCAAGACCATCAGAAAACAGGTAAGAGCGTGCTAAGTTCGGCCGGGCCGAATCTTATATACCCTCCACCGTGGATCGCATCTGTCGAGTTCTTTGCGCAGTACCTCTTCTTAGGCAAACAAAGAATAATGAATATGAACGGAGAAGGAGCAATATCAAGTTATAGTCCGATTCGGGGCACAAGAAGCAAAATCGGGAGATCGGTTTATATGGGAGCTGTGTCAAGCTATAGATCGATTCGGACCATATTGCACACGTATGTTGAAGGCCATAGGAGAAATCTGTGCACAAATCGGATGAGAGTTGCTCTCTCCAGAGGCTCAAGAAGTCAAGATCCCAGATCGGTTTATATGCCAGCTATATCAAGGTGTGAACCGATTAGGACCATACTTCGCATAAATGTTGGAAGTGATACCAAAACACCACGTGCAAAGTTACAGCCAAATCGGATAGGAATTGCGCTTTCTAAAAGCTCAAGAAATCAAGACCTAAGATCTGTTTATATAGCGGCTATATCAGGTTATGGACCGATTTGGACCATACATCGCACAGTTGTTGGATGTGATATCAAAGCACAATGTGTAAAATTTCAGTCAAATTGGATGAGAACTGCGCCCTCTACATGCTCAAGAAGTCAAGACCCAAGATCGGCGGCTATATCAAAACATGGACCGATTTGGCCCATTTACAATCCCAACCGACCTACACTAATAAGAAGTACTTGTGCAAAATTGCAAGCGGCTTGCTCTACTCCTTCAAAAGTTAGCGTACTTTCGACAGACAGACAGACGGACGGACAGACGGACGGACAGACGGACGGACAGACGGACGGACAGACGGACGGACAGACGGACGGACAGACGGACGGACAGACGGACGGACAGACGGACGGACAGACGGACGGACAGACGGACGGACAGACGGACGGACAGACGGACGGACAGACGGACAGACGGACGGACAGACGGACGGACAGACGGACGGACAGACGGACGGACAGACGGACGGACAGACGGACGGACAGACGGACAGACGGACGGACAGACGGACAGACGGACGGACAGACGGACAGACGGACGGACATGGCTAGTTTGACTTAAAATGTCAGGACGATCAAGAATATATATACTTTATGGGGTCTTAGACGCATATTTCGAGGTGTTACAAACAGAATGACGAAATATTAGTATACCCCCATCCTATGGTGGAAGGTATAAAAATTTCATCGGTGGATTTCCCCTGCTAATGCTGGCAACATTTATTAGTTCCTCACAAATGCCATGTAAAAACTTCTCTCCCAAGAGGTATCGCACTGCGGCACGCCGCTCGGACGCGGCTATAAAAAGGAAGTCCTTATCATTGAGCTTAAAATTTGAATCGGACTGCATAAACCAAACTTGCTATTTCACTTCTCGAATCATAACAAGCTGCAATTCTTGTCCGATTTGGCTCAAATTTTGCATGCCGTGTTTTGTTACGACTTCCAATAGCTGTGCCAAATTCGGTCCAAATCAGACTGTAACCGGATATATCTCACATGTAAACCAGTCTCTCGATCATCCTCGATCGGCTTCTTGTACCTTTAATTTTTACTGCTTTGACAGAAGTTTGGCATGTACAGTAGAATTGTGCGCCCTTCAACTAAATTTATTTTGTATAAATTTTTAGCAGAATCCATGGTGGTGGGTTCCCAAGATTCGGCCCGGCCGAAATTAGCACGCTTTTATTATACCCACCACCGAAGGGTAGGGGTATATTCATTTTGTCTCTTCGTTTGCAACACAACGAAATATCCGTTTCGGAGCCTCTAAAGTATATATATATGCTTGACCAGCGTAAAAATCTAAGACGATCTAGACATGTCCGTCCGTCTGTCTGTTGAAATCACGCTACAGTCTTTAAAAATTGAGATATTGAGTTGAAACTTTTCACAGCTTCCTTTTTTGTCTATAAGTTCGAAGATAGGCTATATCGGACTATATCATGATATAGCCCCTATATAGACCGATCCGCCGATTTAAGGTCTAAGGCCCATAAAAGCAACATTTATTTTCCGATGTTGCTGAAATTTGGGACAGTGAGTTGCATTAGGCCACTCGACATTCATCTTTAATTTGGCCCAGATCGGTTCAGAATTAAATATAGCTGCCATATAGACCGATTTCTCGGTTTAATGTTTTGTGCCCATAAAATGCGCATCTATTGTTCGATGTCGTCGAAATTTGGGACAGTGAATTGCGTTGGGCCCCTCGATATCCTTCTGCAATATGGCACAGATCGGTCCAGATTTGGATATAGCTGCCATATAGACCGATCTCTCGATATAAGGTATTGGGCCCATAAAAGGAGCATTTATTGCCCGAAATTTGGGACTGTGAGTTGTGTTAGGTTCTTCAACATTATTCTTCAATTTTGCTCAGATTGGTCCAGATTTGGATATAGCTGCCATATAGAAATAACTTTCGTTTTAAAGTCTTCGCCTCGATTTCGCTCAAATTTGGCACAGTGACTTATGTTAGGCTTTAGACATCCGTGTCGTATATGTTTCAGATCGGTCTATATTTGGATATGGCTACCAAAAAGATCAATATTTAGTTCTGCAAAATTGAACAATGACTTGTACTTATTAGACCACTCAATATCCATGTCGAATTTGGTACAAATCGGACCATATTTCGAAAAAGCTGCTATGGGATCATAAATAATGCATTTTTCACCGGATTCTAACGAAAGGTGGTTTATATATATACCAGAGATGGTGCATATGAATATCGATCTGAACCATATACCACACGGATTTCGAAAAACCTGACATAAGTCACTGTTTCCAATTTCAGCGAAATCGGGTTATAAATGTGCTTTTTATGGGGCCATGACTACAAATCGAGATATCGGTGTATATGACAGCTATATCCAATTCTAAACCGATCTGCGCCAAATTGAAGAAGGCTCTCAAAGTCTCTAAAACAACTCCCTGTCCAAAATTTCTGCGATATCGGACAATAAATGCGCCTTTTATGGGTCTAAAACTTTAAATCGAGCGATCGATCTATATGGCAGATCTGGGCCAAATTCCAGAAAGTTTTGGAAGAGCTTAACATAGTTCACTGTCCCAAATTTCGGCGACTTCTGCCAATAAATGCGCCTTTTACAGGCATAAAATCTTAAATCGAGAGATTGATCTATATAGCAGCTTTATCCAAATCTTGACCGATATGTGTCATATTGCAGAAAGATGTCGAGGGGTCTAACACAACTCTCTGTCCCAAATTTTGGCGAAATCGGGCAATATATGCGCCTTTTATGGGCCCAACACCTTAAATGGAGAGATCGGTCTATATGGCAGCTATATCCAAATCTGGACCGATCTAGGCAAAATTGACGAAGGATGTCGAAGGGCCTCACACAACTCACTGTCCCAAATTTCAGCATTATCGGATAATAAATGTGGCTTTTATGACCCTAAATTGGAGGATCGGTCTTTATGGGGGCTATATCAATATATAGTCTGATATAGCCCATCTTCGAACTTTACCTGCGTATGGACAAAAAAAGAATCTGTGCAAAGTTTTCTAGGCTTAACCCCTAAATTGGTAGATCTGTCTAAATGACAGCTACCAAGTTGGGTTTGGATGTCGGAAGGCATTGTACAAATCATTGTTTCCAATTTAAAAACAAGTAAAAGCGTGCTAAGTTCGGCTGGGCCGAATCTTACATACCCTCCACCATAGATCGCATTTGTCGGGTTCTTCTCATCTTCGGCATCTCTTCTTAGGCAAAAAAGGATATAAGAAAAGATTTGCTCTGCTATTACAGCGATATCAAGATATGATCCGGTATAAAATTTCAGCCAATTCGAATAAGAATTGCGCCCTTTGGGGGCTCAAGAAGTAAAATAGAGAGATCGATTTATATGGGAGCTGAATCGGGCTATAGACCGATTCAGACCATAATAAACACGTATATTGATGGTCATGAGAGAATCCGTCGTACAAAATTTCAGGCAAATCGGATAATAATTACGACCTCTAGAGGCTCAGGAAGTCAAGATCCCAAATCGGTTTATATGGCAGCTATATCGGGTTATGATCTGATTAGAACCTTATTTTACGCAGTTGTTGAAAGTAAGAATGAAATACCTCATGAAAATTTTCAAAAAAATCGGATAGGAATTGCGCCCTCTAGAAGCTCAAGAAGTCAAGTCCCCAGATCTGTTTATATTACAGCTATATCAGGTTATGAACCGATTTGAACCATACTTGGCACAGTTGTTGGATATCATAACGAAACACTTCGTGCAAAAATGCATTCAAATCGGATAAGAATTGCGCACTCTAGAGGCTCAAGAAGTCAAGACCCAAGATCGGTTTATATGGCAGCTATATCAGGTTAAGGACCGATTCGAACCATACTTGGCACAGTCGTTGGATATCATAACAAAACACGTCGTGCAAAATTTCATTCCAATCGGATAAGAATTGCGCACTCTAGACGCTCAAGAAGTCAAGACCCAAGATCGGTTTATATGGCAGCTATATCAGGTTATGAACCGATTCGAACCATACTTGGCACAGGTGTTGGGTATCATAACAAAACACGTCGTGCGAAATTCCATTCCAATCGGATAAGAATTGCGCACTGTAGAGGCACAAGAAGTCAAGACCTAAGATCGGTTTATATGACAGCTGTATCAGGTTATGGACCGATGTGAACAATACTTGGCATAATTGTTGGATATCATACCAAAACACGTCGTGCAAAATTTCATTCAAATAGGATAAGTATTGCGCACTCTAGAGGCTCAAGAAGTCAAGACCCAAGATCGGTTTATATGGCAGCTGTATCAGGTTATTGACCGATGTGAACAATACTTAGCATAATTGTTGGATATCATACCAGAACACATCGTGCAAAATTTCATTTCAATCGGATAAGAATTGCGCACTCTAGAAGCTCAAGGAGTCAAGACCCAAGATTGGTTTATATGGCAGCTATATCAAAACATGGACCGATATGGCCCATTTACAATAGCTTTACTCCTTCGGAAGTTAGCGTGCTTTCGACAGACAGACAGACGGACGGACGGACGGACATGGCTAGATCGACATAAAATATCGCGACGATCAAGAATATATATACTTTATGGGGTCTCAGACGAATATTTCGAGTAGCTACAATCAGATTGACGAAATCAGTATACCCCCCATCTTATGGTGGAGGGTATAAAAAGATGCATGTACCAAATTTCGAGACGAACGGGTGAAAATTGCGACCTGTAGTTTGTGCCCAAATTAACGTGGACATACGGACATAGCTAAATGGAATCAGAAAGTGACTCTGAGTCGATCGGTATACCTATCAATGTGTCTATTTTTCTTCCTTGTGGTTGTTACAAACAAATGCACTTAGTTATAATGCCCTGCACTTCAGTAGTGGTGTAAGGTATAACAAGTAAAAGCGTGCTAAGTTCGGCCGGGCCGAATCTTATATACCCTCCACCATGGATCGCATTTGTCGAGTTCTTTTCCCGGCATCTCTTCTGAGGCAAAAAAGGATATAAGAAAAGATTTGCTCTGCCATGAGAGCGATATCAAGATAGGGTCCGGTTTGGACCACAATTTAATTATATGTTGGAGACCTGTGTAAAATGTCAGCCAATTCGTAAAAGAATTGCGCCCATTGGGGCTCACGAAGTAAAATAGAGAGATCGATTTATATGGGAGCTGTATCGTGATATAGACCGATTCAGATCATAATAAACACGTATGTTGATGGTCGTGAGAGGATCCGTAGCACAAAATTTCAGGCACATTGGATAATAATTGCGACCTCTAGAGGTTCAAGAAGTCAAGATCCCAGATCGGTTTATATGGCACCTATATCTGGTTATGAACCGATTTGAACTTTATTTGACACAGTTGTTGAAAGTAAGAATAAAATACTTCATGAAAATTTTCAATCAAATCGGATAGGAATTGCGCCCTCTAGAAGCTCAAGAAGTCAAGTCCCCAGATCTGTTTATATGAGAGCTATATCAGGTTATGAACCGATTTGAACCACACTTGGCACAGTTGTTGGATGCCATAACGAAATACTTCGTGCAAAAATTCATTCAAGTCGGATAAGAATTGTGACCTCTAGAGGCTCAAGATGTCAAGACCCAAGATCGGTTTATATGGCAGCTATATCAGGTTGTAGACCGATTTGAACTATACGTGGCACAGTTGTTGGGTATCATAACAAAACACGTCGTGCAAAATTCCATTCCAATCGGATAAGAATTGCGCCCTCTAGAGGCTCAAGAAGTCAAGACCCCAGATCGGTTTATATGGCAGCTATATCAGGTTATAAACCGATTTGAACCATACTTGGCACAGTTGTTGGATATCATAACAAAACACGTCGTGCAAAATTTCATTCTGATCGGATGAGAATTGCGCACGCTAGAGGCTGAAGAAGTCAAGACCAAAGATCGGTTTAAATTGCAACTATATCAGGTTATCATCCGATTTGAACCATACTCGGTACAGTTGTTAGATATCATAACAAAACACGTCGTGCAAAATTTCATTCTGATCGGATAAGAATTGCGCAATCTAGAGGCTCAAGAAATCAAGACCCCAGATCGGTTTATATGGCAGCTATATCAAAACATGGACCGATATGGCCCGTTTGCAATACCAGCCGACCTACACTAATAAGAAGTATTTGTGCAAAATTTCAAGCGGCTAGCTTTACTCCTTCGGAAGTTAGCGTGCTTTCGACAGACAGACGGACGGACGGACATGGCTTGATCGACATAAAATGTCACGACGATCAAGAATATATATACTTTATGGGGTCTCAGACGAATAGTTACAAACAGAATGACGAAATTAGTATACCCCCCATCCTATGGTGGAGGGTATAAAAATGCAGCTTTTATGAGCTTAAGGACTTAAATCGAGACATTGGTAGATGTAAAAGTGAAACGTTTGGGAAAATGTTACGACTAAAAAAATACTTTTACCACAAAGTTTTGTTACCGTATAACATTTCGCTTCAACATATCAAACGTTTGCCATAAACGTATTGTTATTGAACGTAACTAACTTTGTTTATTGTAAACCCTCTAACAGCTTCGTCTACGGTAAAAGGACCTTCCTTTTGTTGTAAAATCAAAAACTCTTTAATTGCTAAGGTGCTTCGATAGCCGCAAACAATTATTCGTGTGCCGGACCAATAATAATTCTCTTGTGTCTCTCCTACTGGAGAGAAAGGGTAAGTATTTGAATAAGTATTTGAACTATACGCTCAACCAGTGGTTGGTAAAAATACTCACTCTATTGCACATCACTTTGTACGTACAAAGAAAATATTCCCTAGCAGACCCATAGGCTTGCAATTTGTGTGTCCCTCACACATAAGGATACATTCTCACAAACAACATTTTCCTTTTTTGTTTTAACTGAGCAAAGAGCAGTCAGTATATTGAGCTGTCCGGACGAGTGCGGAAAGTGTAAATTTTTAAAGTTTCGGTACAAAAATGCTGGTATGTCCAATGATAAAAATCATTAGAGCAATATATCAATGGCTGACAGGTACAAGAAACCACAATAAGAATTTCTAAAGCACATGCCATACATACATGGCAACACAAAGTAGGTTTATGTCAAACGAATTATTTTTTTGAGCGTATATGACGGCTATATCCAAACATAGAACGATCTGAACTACATTGACACAGCCCACTTTGTCAAATTACGGCAAAATTCGAGTAATTGCTTTTATTGACCGAAGAACTTAAGTCTGGAGATCGGTATATATGGCAGCTATATCCAAATATATCCCGATCCTGAACTTACTCGGGATGTATGTCAAGGCGCGTAACGCAACTAATTGTGCTTATTTTCAGCAAAATCGCTTAATAAATTCACGTTTTATAGGCATAATAACTTAAATCGGGAGATCGGTATATATGGCAGCTACGTTTAAATCTACACCGATCTGGGCCGTATTAAAGACGGATGTCATTATACCAAATTTCAGCGAAATCGGACGATAAATACGCCTTTTAGGGGACCAAGAACATACATCGACAGTTCGGTCAATATGGCAGCTATATCTAAATCTGGACCGATTTGGGCCATATTGAACTAGGATGTCGAGAGGCCTAACACAACTCACTATCCCAAATTTCAGCAACATTGGATAATTAATGCGGCTTTAATGGGCCTAAGACCTCAAATCGGCAGATCGGCATATGAGGGCTATACCAAGAGTCCGATATAGCCTATCTTCGAACTTAACCTACATATGGACAAAAAAAAAGAATCTGGGAAGAGTTTCAATGCAATTTCTCTATTTTTATACCCACCACCATAGGATGGGAGTATACTAATCTAGTTATTCCGTTTGTGACACCTCGAAATATTGATCTGAGACCCCATAAAATATATATATTCTGGATCGTCTCGACATTCTAATTCGATCCAGCCATGTCCGTCCATTTGTCGAAATCACGTTAGCGGTTCTAATACGACTTCCAAAAACTGCGCCAAATGAGATCAAAATCAGTCTATAACCTGATAGAGCTCTCATGTAAACCGGTCTCTCGATTATCATTGTTCGGTTCCTAGAAGCTTTAATTTTTGCTGATTTGACAGAAGTTTGGTATGTAGAACAAAATTATGCCCTTCAACTAAATTTACTTTGTATAAACTTTTGGCAGAATCCATGGTGGTGGGTTCCCAAAATTCGGCCCGGCCGAAAGTTAAAGTGTTTAAGTCTGTAGCGTGATTGCAACAGACAGACGGACGGACCAGGCTAGGTCGTATTAGATTTTTGCGACGATCAAGAATCAAGATATCGGTCGAACGCGTAAAGCCACTTGAAATTTTGCACACATACATACTATAGGTAGGTCGTTTGCCGATTGAAAATGGGCTATATCGATTCAGATTTAGATAAAGCTCCCACATAAACCGATCTTCCGATTTGACTTCTTGACAAAAATTTTTTACATAGTCTTCTGTTGTGACTTCCAACAACTGCGCTAAGTAGGGTTCAAATCGGCCTATAACCTGATGTAGCTCCAATATAAACCGATCTTCCGATTTGATTTCTTGAGCCCTTGTAAGCCATATTTTTTGTCCGATTTCGCTACAATTTTGCACATTTTTGTCTGTTGTGACTTGCAACAACTGTGCATGGTATGGTCCACAACCTGATATAGCTTCCATATAAACCGATCTCCCGATTTAACTTCTTGAGCCCCTGAAAGCCGCAATTTTTGTTCGATTTAGCTACAATTCTGCACATTGTTGTCTGTTGTGACTTCCAACAACTGTGCCAAGAACGGTTCAAATCGGTTTATAACCGGATACAGTTCCCATATAAACGGATCTTCCGATTTGACTTCTTAAGCCCCTGGTAGCCACAATTTTCGTCCGTTTTGGCTGAAATTTTGCACATAGTACACTCTGATGACTTTCAATAACTGTACTAAGTAATGTCAAAATCTGTCTATAGTCTGATATAGCTCCCATATAAGCCGATGTCCCGATTTGACTTCTTGAGTCCTTACAAGCCGCGATTTGGCTGAATCTTTGCATGCGGTGTTCTGTTACGACTTCCAACAACTGTGCCAAGTACGATCCAAATCAGTCCATAAATCAATCTGATATAGCTCCCATATAAACCGGTCTCTCGATTATCATTGTTCGGTTCCTAGAAGCTTTAATTTTTGCTGATTTGACAAAAGTTTGGTATGTATTGGGTTGCCCAAAAAGTAATTGCGGATTTTTCATATAGTCGGCGTTGACAAATTTTTTCACAGCTTGTGACCAATAGTATAAAATTATGCCCTTCAACTAAATTGTATACATTTTTAGCAGAATACCATGGTGGTGGGTTCCCAAGATTCTACCCGGCTTTGACTTGTCTCTAATTAACTACGCATAAGAACTTTTTCTACAAACACTGTTTCAAATAAAGAGGAATTATTAAAAAAATCTAATCTAATATAACTTCCCCAATCACTGCTACCAAAAATTTCTTTTATTACCAACATAGAAAAAATTCTATATGTCTTTAATACAAAATTAGAGGGAAAAACCAAAGATGCTACTTCTTTCTGCCTCAAGAAATTCAAAACAATGTTGTTTGTGTACAAAATTAAGCCTCGCAATCAATTCGTAGAACAAAAAAACAAAATTAACAAAACACCACAATAAATCACAATTCGCTGCACACGAAAAGAAAGATAAATTATAAAAAGTATGAAGCAACAAGTAAGAACGAGTTAAGTTTCGGCGGGCCGAATCTCATATACCCTACACCATGGATAGCATTTGTCGAGTTCTTTGCGCGGTACCTCTTTTTAGGCATACAAAGAATATTGAATAAGAATTGTTATGCTATTGGAGCTACATCAAGTTATAGTCCGACTCGGACCATAAATGAATTGAATGCTGAACATTGTAGAAATCATTCATATTATACATTCGGATAAGAATTCAGTCCATTCGGATAAGAAGTGCGCCTTGTAGGGGCTCAAGAAGCATAATTGGATCGGCGGTTTATACGGGAGCTGTATCAATTTATAGACCTATTCAGACCATATTGGACACGTATGTTCAAGGTCATGAGAAAGCCGTTGTACAAAATTTTTGCCAAATTGGAAAAGAAGTCAAAATCCAAGATCGGTTTATATGGCAGCCCTACCAGGTTATGTACTGATTTCAACCATACATAGCACAGTTGTTGGAAGTGATACCAAAACATCACGTGCAAAATTTCAGCTAATTCGGATAAGAATTGCGCCCTCTAAAAGCTGAAGGAGTCAAGACCCAAAATTGGTTTATATGGCAGCTCTACCAGGCTATGAACCGATTTGAACCAAATTTAGTATAGTTGTTGGAAGTGATACCAAAACACCACATGCAAAATTTCAGTCAAATCGAAGGAGAATTGCGCCCTCTAGAGCCTCACGAAATCAAGACCCAAGATCGGATTATATGGCAGCTAAATCAAAACATAAAGCGATTTGGCCCATTTACCATCCCAACCGACCTACACTAATAAAAGGTATTTGTGCAAATTTTCAAGCGCCTAGCTTTAATCCGGACGGGCGGACGGACGGTCGACTTAAAATGCCATGACGATCAAGAATATATATGCTTTGTGGGGTTTTAGACGCATATTTCGAGGTATTACAAACAGCTATATATGGTTATGAACCGATTTGAACCATACTTGGCACAGTTGTTGGATATCATAACAAAACACGTCGTGCCAAAATTCATTCAAATCGGATAAGAATTGCGCCCTCTAGAGGCTCAAGAAGTCAAGACCCAAGATCGGTTTATATGACAGCTATATCAGGTTATAGACCGATTTGAACCATTCTTGGCACAGTTGTTGAATATCATGACAAAACACGTCGTGCGAAATTCCAATCCAATCGGATAAGAATTGCGCCCTCTAGAGGCTCTAGAAGTCAAGACCCCAGATCGGTTTATATGGCAGCTATATCAGGTTATGGACCGATTTGAACCATAATTGGCACAGTTGTTGGATATCATAACAAAACACGTCGCGCCAAAATTCATTCAAATCGGATAAGAATTGCGACCTCTAGAGGCTCATGAAGTCAAGACCCAAGATCGGTTTATATGACAGCTATATCAAAACATGGACCGATATGGCCCATTTACAATACCAACCGACCTACACTAATAAGAAGTATTTGTGCAAAATTTCAAGCGGCTAGCATTACTCCTTCGGAAGTTAGCGTGCTTTCGACAGACAGACGGACGGACGGACGGACAGACGGACGGACTGGATCGACATAAAATGTCACGACGATCAAGAATATATATACTTTATGGGCTCTCAGACGAATATTTCGAGTAGTTACAAATAGAATGACGAAATTAGTATACCCCCCCATCTTATGGTGAAGGGTATAAAAAGTATATTTGATTAAAGTTCATTCTAAGTTTTATTAAAAATCCATTTACTTTCTTTTAAAAAATCCGCAATTACTTTTTGGGCAACCCAATAGTCTACCCCCATCCTATGGTGGATGGTATAAAAAGAGATTCGACCACTAACAGAAAACTTTACACCAAAAGATGACACTCTATATGAAAGGCATTAAGATAAGGCCTGGCCGAATGTGAAATATACACTACCATAGTGGAAAAATCAATTCAATGGCTCCGATCAGTAAGCTTGTCTTGAAAGAGAAACAAAAAAAAAAATATTGTTAAAATTTAATGATCTTCGCCCTAACAGGCATACTGTGCACACAGAGCAACAGCGAGCGCTCTTACCGTTGTCTAGCGTTCGAAGCCGTTAATGCAACTTCCAACAGATGCACAGAATCCTGTGTATATCATGGGAGTAGTGTAATTGTGTAGACAAAAAATCTGCCATTACACATAAACACATGCATTGGGAAAAGTACAGCTAATAGACAGGTTTGTCGAGCGTGGTTAATGTGGTATCTAACATGGCTGATGAGTGATTCTAAACCAAATTTCGAATTGATTGGTGTGTGTTGCGATCTCTGGCTTTCCTTTTCCATTTGAAAAGATAAATCCCCTATCATTGAGCTCGTCTCTTTTGAAAAGAGAATATTTAGGTAATTTTTCACCTTTTGAAAATTTTGTATTGAATTTTTGTGTGTTTAAGAAAATTTCAATGTTGTTGTTGTAAATTTGTGTGTTGTGTTGTTCTATTTTTCGGCTGCTTGGTTCTGTTGAATATCCAGAATTCAGGATTATCCAGATGAATATTCAGATTCGAGTGGATTTGGCTGGAGGTTAACATCAATCCATCCAGCTGCTGCCGAATTGTTTTTAAAACAGAACTCTGGTTTGCTGGGGAGATCAATTTCTTCAGGTGCGATGGGTGCCGGTCGTTCTCCAAGTACCACAGTCATCCGATGGCTATTAACAGCATCTGCTACCGCGTCCGCACGAATGTTGTCTAGACCCGTTTTCTGTGCCGCTTGATCTAAGGGTTCTCTCTTGCAGCGCTGAACTTCTCACTCTAGATCATGTAGATACACCTTAAGGCTTCTTCGCGGTGGAACTCCATTCACAAGATGATAGTTTAGATGGTCCCTGCGATAACAGCCCAGAAGGTATTGCTTAGACAACATGTAGTTATGTCTTCGCACGGCTAGAATCTTTGCCTCCTGATGAATGTGGTACCCGTTGCTGTTCGAAGAGCGGCATTCTGAGAGATCTGAATATTATTCCACATTGTCAAATTGGAGGCCACAGTAGCGAAAACATCAAAAAACAAGTAAAAGCAGGCCGGGCCGGGCCGAATCTTATATATCCTCCACCATGGATTGCATTTTTTAGGCAAACAAAGAATCACGGATAAAAATTGTTGGAGCTATATCAAGTTATAGTCCGATTCTGACTATAAATGAATTGAATGGTGAAGACCATAGTAGAAGTAATATTTCAGGGTAATATGGGTAATATTTCAGTCCATTCGGAGAAGAAGTGCGCCTTGTAGGTGTTCAAGAACCATAATCGGGAGATCGGTTTATATGGAAGCTGTATCAGGCTATAGATCGCTTCAGAAGAAGCCTTTTTACAAAATGTCAGCCAAATGGGATGAGAATTGCACCCTTTAGTGCCTCAATAAGTCAAGATCCCAGATCGGTTTATATGGCAGCTTCATCAGGTTATGAACCGATTTAAAACATACTTAGTACAGGTGTGGGAAGTCATAACAAAACACTTCATTCAAAACTTCAGCCGAATCGGATAAGAATTGCGCCCTCTAGAGGCCTAGGAACTCAAGATCCCAGATCGGTTTATATGGCAGCTATCTTAGGGTTTAAACCGATTTATACCATACTTAACACAGTTGTTGGAAGTCAGAAAACAGAACAGTTCAAGAAAAATTTCAGTCAAATTGGATGAGAATTGCGCCTTCTAGTGGCTCAAGAAGTCAAAATCCAATATCGGTTTATATTGCAGCTATATCAGGTTTTGAACCGATTTGAATCATATTTAGTTCAGTTGTTAAAAGTCGCAACAAATAACCCTATGCCAAATCGGATGATCCATGATCGGTCAATGAGGCAGCTATATCAAAACATGGACCGATATGGCCCATATACATCCCCAACTGACTTACACAAATAAGAAGTATTTGTGCAAAATTTTAAGCGCCTAGCTTTACTCCTTCGAATGTTTTGTTCAATGGTGGTTTTCCCCTCCATGCTATGCATAGAAGTCATATAAAAACTTCTCTCCAAAGAAGTGTTGTACGCCGTTCGGTCTCGACTATAAAAAGAAGGACCCTTATCATTGAGCTCAAACTTGAATCAAACAGCACTCAGTCCCTTAACAGAATGATAATCGGATCATATTTCGATATAACTGCTATGGGAATTTTCATCGGATTTTGTTGAAAGGTGTTTTACATATATACCCGAGGTGGTGGGTATCCAAAGTTTGGCCCGGCCGAACATTACGCCTTTTTACTTGTTGCGATAACTTTTAGTTCAGTTTGAATGGGAAGTCATTATGATATCCAAGGTGAATGCACCGGACATATATTCAGCCCTTAATCCCCCGCATCGCGACAAGATCAGATGAGAATTGCCCCCTCTAGAATAAGAATTGTCCTTTCTAGGGGCCAAAGAAGTCAAGATCCAAGGTTGGTTTAGCTATATCAAAATATAGACCGATATGGCCCATTTATAATCCCAACCGACCTACATTAATAGCAAGTAAAGGGTGATTTTTTTGAGGTTAGGATTTTCATGCATTAGTATTTGACAGATCACGTGGGATTTCAGACATGGTGTCAAAGAGAAAGATGCTCAGTATGCTTTGACATTTCATCATGAATAGACTTACTAACGAGCAACGCTTGCAAATCATTGAATTTTATTACCAAAATCAGTGTTCGGTTCGAAATGTGTTCATTCACCGTAACGTTGCGTCCAACAGCATCTTTGAAAAAATACGGTCCAATGATTCCACCAGCGTACAAACCACACCAAATAGTGCATTTTTCGGGATGCATGGGCAGTTCTTGAACGGCTTCTGGTTGCTCTTCACTCCAAATGCGGCAATTTTGCTTATTTACGTAGCCATTCAACCAGAAATGAGCCTCATCGCTGAACAAAATTTGTCGATAAAAAAGCGGATTTTCTGCCAACTTTTCTAGGGCCCATTCACTGAAAATGATTTGCAAGCGTTGCTCGTTAGTAAGTCTATTCATGATGAAATGTCAAAGCATACTGAGCATCTTTCTCTTTGACACCATGTCTGAAATCCCACGTGATCTGTCAAATACTAATGCATGAAAATCCTAACCTCAAAAAAATCACCCTTTATTTGTGCAAAATTTCAACCGCCTAGCTTTACTCCTTCGAAAGTCAGCGTGCTTTCCACAGACAGACATACGGACGGCTCGACTTAAAATGTCAAGACCATCAAGAATATATATATATATATTGGATTGCCCAAAAAGTAATTGCGGATTTTTCATATAGTCGGCGTTGACAAATTTTTTCACAGCTTGTGACTCTGTAATTGCATTCTTTCTTCTGTCAGTTAACAGCTGTTACTTTTAGCTTGCTTTAGAAAAAAAGTGTAAAAAAAGTATATTTGATTAAAGTTCATTCAAAGTTTTATTAAAAATGCATTTACTTTTTTGTAAAAAATCCGCAATTACTTTTTGGGCAACCCAATACTTTATGGGGTCTAAGATCAATATTTCGAAGTGTTAAAACGGAATAGCGAAGTTGGTACACCCCCATACTATGCTGGAGGGTAAAAAAACAGTACATTCATCTAGCCGTCGCAATGTCATTCGTTCTGACATCGAATATTTTGGAGTCGAACATTAATCTCTCCCATGACAACGACTTGAAACCATCGATGAAGACCAATTTACCCAAGAAAAACTTCTTCCTCCAAACCTAAGCCGATTGGCTATCGAAACTCCCTTTCTTTATCAAAAGGTACACCGTATTTTTCCTTCCAAATTTAGAGGTCTTGCCTACCACATGATGAAACGAGCATACCCCTTTCTTGTGGTTATGGACAACAAAAAATCCCAAGAAAAAAAAACAAAACAAACAACACCATCATTTCATAAGAAAAAGACGCAACACATAAACGAGGCAACATAACAACTTTTTCTGACAAAAAAAATAAATAAATAAAAAATCGAAAAAAACGAAAGAAGTATGCTAAACACGAGCCCATCATACATTAACAAAGGCAACACAAAATCCGAAAAACGGCCCACGCAATATAAGAATATGACAAAAACCTTTTCTTCTCAAAACCCCCAAAGAATTAAAGAAAAGAACAAAAATAAGTACAGCCCATTATATAAAACGAAATGAATTCAAAAATCTTTAAACCATATTCACTTTAAAGAGGAAAGAAAGAAAGAAAAAAAAACTACAGTGGCACTGACCTTTGGCAAGAAGTAAAGCCAATAGGAATATATTTTTGAAACGCACAATAAACCTCCACAATAAAATAATACTAACGAAAAACTACCTGTGTCTCTTCAAAACAAGAACCAAAAAAAAATGCCTATTAATTTTTCCTTTCTCTTTCCTTCCCCTTTTTCCTCTGTGGAGATCACAACGAATGGTATAAGCAACCCTCAAAATTGTTTTTAAAGACATTTCAAATGCACAACCATTAACCAAAAGAATTTGTATAAATATGAGGTTTTTGGGCTGTAGAAGACAGTTCGATACACAACCTCAAAGTGTCTACAACTCGTCCAAGGGAACAAAGCCAAGAAAAAGAAGCAGAAAAAATGTAGCTGCCTAAAGAAACAAACGTCTAATTATCGTGAAGAGATAATTTGAAGACGAAAACATTGTGGTCATCTTTATTTTTAGCAGTCAACTCGAAAAGGTTTTAGGCAAAAATAAAATTTCAACCAAACCTGGGAGTTCCATGAAGACTATAAAGCAGCCAACTTGAAGAAACCTACAAAACACCATCTCTAGAAGGTCTCCATCAACAACTCAAAGCATAAACATGGCTGTTCAACCTCATTCCATTCTGCATCTTTATTTGGCCCGTTTCCCTGTACTACTACTACCATTGTGGTGGTTTTGGCTCCAAACCTTCACCTCAATGTGCCTTATTTGTTATTATCTAAAGGATTGTTCTCCCTTGCGACAACAATCTCGGTTAAAAAAGCTTTAACAACTTTTGTTCATTGTGACAACAAAAGTGCAATTGATTTGTAAACAACTGTGATATGCTTATGTTAAAATCTTGTAAAAAAAACTCACTTCCAATTTCTCTCTTCCGATTTGTAGTAGATTTAAGTTTTTTTGTAATTTAATTGTAAATAGTTTAAGTTCTCATACAAAATCATTGTCTTCCGGTTTGTTTGTTTTGCTTTTGAAAAATAGGAAAATTTTTTTTCAAAATTGACAAAAAAAATATTTTCTTTGTAAAAAAAATCAAAATTTAGCTTATAAGTGGAAATAAATAATACAAAATATTTAAAAAAAAAATAAAAATATTTTGTAAAAAACGAAAATTTCGAAAAGGTTTTTTTCCTTAGGGTGGGGAATGAACATCAAATAACCCAATGAACTCAAAAAAAAACAAGTAAAAGCGTGCTAAGTTCGGCCGGGCCGAATCTTATATACCCTCCACCATGGATCGCATTTGTCGAGTTCTTTTCCCGGCATCTCTTCTTAGTCAAAAAAGGATATAAGAAAAGATTTGCTCTGCTATTAGAGCGATATTAAGATATGGTCCGGTTTGGACCACAATTAAATTATATTTATGTTGGAGACCTGTGTAAAATGTCAGCCAATTCGTATAAGAATTGCGCCCATTGGGGCTCACGAAGTAAAATAGAGAGAACGATTTATATGGGATCTGTATCGGGCTTTAGGCCGATTCAGACCATAATAAACACGTTTGTTGATGGTCATGAGAGGATCCGTCAGGCATATCGGATAATAATTGCCACCTCTAGGGGTCAAGAAGTCAAGATCCCAGACAGGTTTATATGGCAGCTATATCAGGTTATGAACCGATTTGAACCTTATTTGACACAGTTGTTGAAAGTAAAAATAAAATACGTCATGCAAAATTTTAGCCAAATCGGATAGGAATTGCGCCCTCTAGAAGCTCAATAAGTCAAGACCCAAGATCGGTTTATATGGCAGCTATATCAGGTTATGGACCGATTTGAACCATATTTGGCACAGTTGTTGGGTATCATAACAAAACACGTCGTGCAAAATTTCATTTCAATCGGATAAGAATTGCGCACGCTAGAGGCTCAAGAAGTCAAGACCCAAGATCGGTTTATATGGCAGCTATATCAGGTTATGGACCGATTTGAACCATACTTGACACGGTTGTTGGATATAATAACAAAACACGTCGTGCAAAATTTCATTTCAATCGGATAAGAATTGCGCACGCTAGAGGCTCAAGAAGTCAAGACCCAAGATCGGTTTATATGGCAGCTATATCAGGTTATTAACCGATTTGAGCCATACTTGGCACAGTTGTTGGATATAATAGCAAAATACGTCGTGCAAAATTACATTCCAATCGGATAAGAATTGCGCACTCTAGAAGCTCAAGAAGTCAAGACCCAAGATCGGTTTATATCGCAGCTATATCAAAACATATACCGATATAGCCCATTTACAATACCAACCGACCTACACTTATAAGAAGTATTTGTGCAAAATTTCAAGCGGCTAGCTTTACTCCTTCGGAAGTTAGCGTGCTTTCGACAGACAGACGGACGGACGGACGGACAGACGGACGGACATGGCTAGATCGACATAAAATTTCACGACGGTCAAGAATATATATACTTTATGGGGTCTCAGACGAATATTTCGAGTAGTTACAATCAGAATGACGAAATTAGTATACCCCCCATCTTATGGTGGAGGGTATAAAAATTACAGAACGTTAAGAAAATATGCAATAAAAGCATCTTTTTTTTTCTCCCAAAAAAAAACCTGAAAGACCTTCAACCTCAAAAGACTTTAAACTGATTATGCATCAAACCGATTAAAATAAATAACAGCACAAAATATTTTAGTTTGTTTTGAAAACAAAGGAAAACCGAAACATTTTTTAACAAGTAAAAAGGCGATAAATTCGACCGGGCCGAACTTTGGATACCCACCACCTCGGGTATATATGTAAACCATCTTTCATCAAAATTCAGTGAAAATTTCATACCTTATACTCATATACCTCATACCGATCTGAACTATATACGACACGGAAGTCGAAAAGCCGAACATAAGTCACTGTGTCAAATTTCAGTGAAATCGGATAATAAATGCGCCTTTTATGGGGCCAGGACTTTTAATCGAGATATCGGTCTACCTGGACCGATTTGGGCCAAGTTGCATAAACATGTCGAAAAACCTAACACAATGCACTGACCCTAATTTCGGAGAAATCGGACAATAAATGCCTCTCTTATGGGCCCTAAACCTTAAATCGAGATATCGGTCTATATGGCAGCTATATGCAAATCTGGACCGATCTGGGCAAAGTTGAGGAAGGACGTCGAAGAGCCGTACTAAACTCACTGTCTCAAATTTCAGCGACATCGGACAATAAATGCGTCTTTTATGGCCCCAAAACCTAAAACCGAGATATCGGTCTATATGGCAGCTATATTCAAATCTGGACCGATCTGTGCGATATTGCAGAAGTATGTCAAGGGGCTTAACTTAACTCACTGTTCCCGATTTCGGCGACATCGGACAATAAATGAGCATTTTATGGGCCCAAAACTATAAATCAAGAAATCGGTCTATATGGCAGCTATATCCAAATCTGAACCGATCTGGGCCAAATTGAAGAAATATGTCAAAGGGCATAATACAACTCACTGTCCCAAATTTCAGCAAATATAAAATATATATATATATATATATATATATATATATATATATATATATATATATATATATATATATATATATATATATATATATATATATATTTCGGATCGTCGTAAAATTCTAACACAATTTGACGACTTCCATGTGTCTGTCCGTGCGTTTTAAGATTAGGTTTTTGAACGGGCCAAATCGGACCATATTTCGATATCGCAGCCATATAGCCCGATCTCCCCATAAAGGATCTGAAGCCCATAAATGGTCTGAATGGCATAAAAGCTGTATTTATTACCCGATTTCGCTGAAATTTTAAACAGTGAGTTGCTTTAAGCCTCCCGATATCCGACCTCACTATGGTTCAGATCAGATATAGCTGCCATATAAAGCGATCTGCCGGTAAAGGGTCTGACGACCATAAAGGCTTTATTTTTTCCTGATTTTGCTGACATTATGTCGCGTCATCCGATATGAATGTGGTTCAGATCGGACTATATTTAGATATAGCTGTCATATAGACCGATCTGTCGATTATGGGTCTGACGCCCATAAAAGCTTTAATTACTAACCGACTGCACTGAAATGTGAATCAGTTAATTGTTTTATGCCTCGCGACATGTGACTTAAAAATGATTTAAATCGGACTATATTTAGATATAGCTGCCATATAGACCAATCTGCCGATTAAGGGTCTGGAACCCTTAAGAGATGCATTTATAACCCGATTTCGGTGAAATTTTAATAAATTAATTGCTTTAAGCCTCCCGACCTCTGAACCAATTATAAATCAAATCAGACTATAAAGATATAGATGCCATATAGTTCGATCTTCCTAATTAGGGTCTTAATTCCATAAAAAACGTATTTATTGCCTGAAAACTGTTATTTTTTTATGAGATCTCGAGACCTAAATAAAATATGAACGAGACCAGCAACTATTTAGATATAACAATGGATAAAGTGATGGAGTTATAATAAAACAAGTAAGAAGGCGTGAAGTTCGGCCGGGCCGAACTTTGGATACCCACCACCTCGGGTATATATGTGAAACACATTTCGTCAAAATCCAGTGAAAAATGCATACCTTATGCAGCATAGCAGCTCTATAGATATCATCCGATTTCGACCAAATGCTTATAAGAACATGTCATTGTTCAACCGAGAGATCGGTCTATATGGCAGCTATATCCAAATCTGGACCGATCTGAGCCAAATTGAAGATAAATATCGAAGGGCCCAACACAAGTCATTGTCCCAAATTTCGGCGACATCGGACAATAAATGGGCTTTTTATGGGCCCAAAACCTTAAATCGAGAGATCGGTTTATATGGCAGCTATATCCAAATCTGAACCGATCAGGGCCAAATAGAAGAAAGATGTTGAAGGGCCTAAGGCAACTCACTATCCCAAATTTCAGCAAAATCGGATAATAAATGTGGCTTTTATGGGCCTAAGACCATAAATCGGATGATCGGTCTATATGGCAGCTATATCCAAATTTGGACCGATCTGGGCCAAATTGACGAAGGATGTCGAAAGGCTCAACGCAACTCACTGTCCCAAACTTCAGCAAAATCGGATAATAAATGTGGCTTTTATGGGCCTAAGACCATAAATCGGAGGATCGGTCTATATGGCAGCTATATCCAAATTTAGACCGATCTGGACTAACTTGACGAAGGATGTCGAAGGGCCCAACGCAACTCACTGTCCCAAATTTCAGCAAAATCGGATAATAAATGTGGCTTTTATGGGCCTAAGACCCTAAATCTGAGGATCGGTCTATATGGCAGCTATATCAAATCTGGACCGATCTGAGCCAAATTGACGAAGGATGTCGAAGGGCCCAACGCAACTCACTGTCCCAAATTTCAGCAAAATCGGATAATAAATGTGGCTTTTATGGGCCTAAGACCATAAATAGGAGGATCGGTCTATATGGCAGCTATATCCAAATTTGGACCGATCGAGACCAAATTGACGAAGAATGTTGAAAATCCTAATACAACTCACTGTGTCAAATTTCATCCAAATCGGATATTAAATGTGGCTTTTATGGGCCTAAGACCCTAAATATTCATTTTGTCATTCCGTTTGCAACACATCGAAATATCCATTTCCGACCCTATAAGGTATTTATATTTTGGATCAGCGTAAAAGTCTAAGACGATCTAGACATGTCCGTCCGTCTGTCCGTCTGTCTGTTGAAATCATGCTACAGTCTTCAAAAATAGAGATATTGAGCTAAAACTTTGCACAGATTCTGTTTATGTCCATAAGCAGGTTAAGTTCGAAGATGGGCTATATCGGACTATATCTTGATATAGCCCCCATATAGACCGATCCGCCGATTTAGGGTCTTAGGCCCACAAAAGTCACATTTATTATCCGATTTTGATGAAATTCGGGACAGTGAATTGTGTAAGGCCCATCGACATCCTTCGTCAATTTGGCTCAGATCGGTCCAGATTTGGATATAGCTGCCATATAGATCGATCCTCCGATTTATGGTGTAAGGCCCATAAAAGCCACATTCATTATCCGATTTTGCTTAATTTGGGACAGTGAGTTGTGTTAGGTCCTTTGACATATTTCTGCAATTTGGTCCAGATCGGTTTAGATTTGGATATAGCTGCCATATAGACCGATTTCTAAATTTATGGTTTTGGGCCCATAAAATGCTCATTAATTGTCCGATGTCGCCGAACAGTGAGTTAAGTTAAGCCCCTTGACATACTTCTGCAATATCGCACAGATCGGTCCAGATTTGGATATAGCTGCCATATAGACCGATATCTAGGTTTTAGGTTTTGGAGCCATAAAAGACGCATTTATTGTCCGATGTCGCTGAAATTTGACACAGTGAGTTTGGTTAGGCTCATCGACGTCCTTCTTAAATTTTGCCCAGATCGGTTCTGATTTGGATATAGCTGCCATATCGACCGATCTCTCGATTTAAGGTTTAGGGCCCATAAAAGAGGCATTTATTGTCCGATTTCGCCGAAATTTGGGACAGTGCTTTGTGTTAGGCTTTTCGACATGTTTATGCAACTTGGCCCAAATCGGTCCAGATTTGGATATAGCTGCCATGTAGACCGATATCTCGATTTAAAGTCCTGGCCCCATAAAAGGCGCATTTATAATCCGATTTCACTGAAATTTGACACAGTGACTTATGTTCGGCTTTTCGACATCCGTGTCGTATATAGTTCAGATCGGTATGAGGTATATGAGTATAAGGTATGAAATTTTCATCGAATTTTGATGAAAGGTGGTTTACATATATATCCGAGGTGGTGGGTATCCAAAGTTCGGCCTGGCCGAACTTAACGCCTTTTTACTTGTTATCCGATTTTGCTGAAATTTGAGGCAGTGAGTTGTGTTAGGTCCCTCGACATCCTTCGTCAATTTGGCTTAGATCGGTCTAGATTTGGATATAGCTGGCATATAGACCGATCTTCCGATTTAGGGTCCTAGGCCCATAAAAGCCACATTTGTTGCCCGATGTCGCCGAAATTTGGGACAGTGAGTTATGTTAAGCCCTTCGACATTCTTCGTCAATTTGGCCCAGATCGGTTTAGATTTAGATATAGCTGCCATATAGACCGATCCCCTGATTTAGGGTTTTAGGCCCATAAAAGCCACATTTATTACCCGATTTTGTTGAAATTTGGGACAGTGAGTAGAGTTAAGCCTTTCGACATCCCTTGTCAATTTGGCTCAGATCGGTCAAGATTTGGATATAGCTGCCATATCGACCGATCTCTCGATTAAAAGTTTTGGGGCCATAAAAGGCGCATTTATTGTCCGATGTGGCCAAAATTGGGGACGGTGAGTTGTGTTAGCCCCTTCGATTTCCTTTTAAATTTGACCCAGATCCGTCCAGATCTGCCATATAGATCGATATCTCGATTTATAGTCTTGGTCCCATAAAGTCGCATTTATAATCCGATTTCACTTAAATTTTACACAGTTACTTATGCAAGCATTTCGACATCCGTTTAGTACATGGTTCAAATCGCATTAATTACATATATACCCGAGGTGGTGGGTATCCAAAGTTCGGCCCGGGCGAATTTAACGCCTTTTTACTTGTTTTTTAACAGTAAGTATAACGATTGACTCAGAATCACTTTCTGATTCTCGCATTTATTGACCCATATCGCCAAAATTTTGCAAAACTCTTTCCCCGACGACTGCCACAGTATCTGAGAAGTTTGCTCAAAATTGGTTCAGATTTAGGAAAAGCTCCATATATATATGTTCGTCCGATTTTAAGAAATATTACAATAAACTGCTCATTTTTTACCGATATTCTCAAAATTTGGCAAGAGGGATTTTCTTACGTCTCTAAAATCGGCCCAAATATAGCTGTAATATATATATATATCGCCCGATTTTCACTCCAAGAACCACTGCAAGCGCATTGTGCGACTAATCGAGACAAAATTTTGCACAACCACATTATCGGAGATGTTTGCTCGAAATCGGTTCAGAATAAGATATAGCTCATATATATGTGTTTGGCAGATTTTGGGTAATTTGCAATAATGATGTCATTTGTCAACCGTAGTTGTTACAGTTTGAACATATTTTCTCGAAATTTGATAGCGATTTTTAATAACCCATCTGAAAACATCCGCAGAGGTCTATCAGGATTGATTCAGAATTCGATATAGCTCACACATTATACTTATAGGGTAGGTGTAGGGTATTATACAGTCGGCACCGCCCGACTTTTGCCCTTCCTTACTGGTTTTATTGTAAACATTTTTTTAGAATTTTTTTTTCTTTATTTTTATACCCTCCACCATAAGATGGGGGGTATACTAATTTCGTCATTCTGATTGTAACTACTCGAAATATTCGTCTGAGACCCCATAAAGTATATATATATATTCTTGATCGTCGTGAAATTTTATGTCGATATAGCCATGTCCGTCCGTCTGTCCGTCCGTCCGTCTGTCTGTCGAAAGCACGCTAACTTCCGAAGGAGTAAAGCTAGCCGCTTGAAATTTTGCACAAATACTTCTTATTAGTGTAGGTCGGTTGGTATTGTAAATGGGCCATATCGGTTCATGTTTTGATATAGCTGCCATATAAACCGATCTTGGGTCTTGACTTCTTGAGCCTATAGAGTGCGCAATTCTTTTCCGATTGGAATGAAATTTAGCCAAGTTTGGTGCAAATCGGTTCATAACCTGATATAGCTGCCATATAAACCGATCTGGGGTCTTGACTTCTTGAGCCTCTAGAGTGCGCAATTCTTATCCGATTGGAATGAAATTTTGCACGACGTGTTTTGTTACGATATCCAACAACTGTGCCAAGTATGGTTCAAATCGGTCCTTAACCTTATATAGCTGTCATATAAACCGATCTTGGGTCTTGACTTCTTGATCCTCTAGAGGGCGCAATGCTTATCCAATTTGAATGAATTTTGCCACGTAGTATTTTGTTATGATATCCAACAACTGTGCCAAGTATAGTTTAAATCGGTTCATAACCTGATATAGCTGTCATATAAACCGATCTGGGATCTTGACTTCTTGAGCCTCTAGAGGTCGCAATTATTATCCGTATTGAATGAATTTTGGCACGACGTGTTTTGTTATGATATCCAACAACTGTGCCAAGTATGGTTAAAATCGGTTCATAACCTGATATAGCTGTCATATAAACCGATCTGGGATCTTGACTTCTTGAGCCTCTAGAGGTCGCAATTATTATCCGATTTGCCTGAAATTATGTACTACGGATCCTCTCATGACCATCAACATGCGTGTTTATTATGATCTGAATCGGTCTATAGCCCGATTCAGCTCCCATATAAATCGATCTCTCTATTTTACTTCTTGAGCCCCCAAAGGGCGCAATTCTTATTCGAATTGGCTGATATTTACACAGATCTCCAACATTTAATAATATAATAATAGCAGAGCAAATCTTTTCTTATATCCTTTTTTGCCTAAGAAGAGATGCCGGGAGAAGAACTCGGCAAATGCGATCCATGGTGGAGGGTATGTAAGATTCGGCCCGGCCGAACATAGCACGCTTTTACTTTTTTCTTCTTTATTCCGAGTCGGAGTCCAGATAATTTTATCGACTCGGACTCCTGCAGCCCTGGTTATTACGAGGGAGGCCGACTATCTGGCGCCCTATTTGGCCACTATTTTCACAGCGTGTTAAAATTTGTATATATTCCGAAAGCCTAGCAGGTGGCAAGCCTAACCGTTCTTGGGTATACCGTAGGCCTTTGGTGTCACATAACCGTAGGCCTTTGGTGTCACATAACTTGCTTTTTCGGGACCTATAAGCCTTACGTCTTTTCTACTCAAAACCATTTCACTTATTGTGGATTCCACGATAAAGAGGAGGACATTCAGCAAATTGCCCAAGTGCAAAAAGCACGCCTATGTCAAGGCAAGGTCGGTGGAGAGTGTCCTGCACGAGATTGTCCATAAAATAAAAAAAAATCCTTCGATACCTTTTACGGATGATGACTGAAGATGGATGTGAACCCGTTTGCTAACCCAGACTATAATAACTTATAATACTTCTAAGGGGTAAGGATTCGAACCAGCTATGCAGATGTGCCGGGAGGTTCTTGCAATGTTAACCCAGAAAAGATTTAAATCTGCCTGTTCACGAGGAAGACGAAGGTGGGCCAATTTGATGCTACCCGTTTTTTCAATACAAAGATTTCGATATCTGACAAGGTCAAATACTTAGGAGTGATCTTGAACACGAAATTAAATTGGAAGTGTTCATTCAGGAGCGTACCGAGAAGGCTCATTTGTATTGGGCACAATTTAGACGGGCCGTAGACTCGAAATGGGCCCTGAATCCAAGAACAGTCCACTCAATCTACAGGAAATTGATAAGATCAATATTTACTTACGCCTCAGTAGTTTGGTGGACTGCTATGGAGAAAAAGTGCAACATAGGACCATCCAACAGGTTCAGAGGACATGTTGTCTTGGCATAGGCGGAGCTATAGGGTCACGCACACTAGGGCACTGGAGACTATTTTAGATATCCGACCCATTGACATACAAATTAAATGTGAGGCGGCCACTGAAGCTTTGAGACTTAAGGCGATGGGAGAATGGATTGAGGATAGGAGCAGCTCATACCATAGCAGTATAATCGTGGCGACGATAGGAAACCTGGAAGGAATGGAAGAGGTTTCTGATCGAATACTTGAGGCGACACTTGAGTTTGAGTGCGAGGCACAGCTGCCAGCGGCACAGTCTTGGATTAACGGAACCCTAGTATTGCCATCTGGAAGATCATGTTACACGGATGGATCAAAGCTAGAGGACAGAGTGGACCTGGGGGTCTACATTAAGAATCCAGGGGATAAGATCTGTTTTAGACTGCCTGACCATAATACAGTCCTGTAGGCAGAAATCCGAGCGGCCACGGAATGCGTGAAGTGGTGTGGTGTTAACGCGAGGACAACGAGTGTACACATCTTTACGCACCGTAAACTGGCAATCATGGCAATAAAAACCATGACGGTAAGCTCACGAACAGTCTTGGAGTGTAAAGAGATTTATGCCTTCTCTGGGAATGGCTGCATGTACATCATTTGGGCCAAGGCGAAGTAAGGGGGAATGAAAGAGCAGGCGAAAATTTAAATTTTCATGATTAGGCCAGAAATTAATATAGCAACCATCGTAAGTGTCCAAAAATTATTTTAATATCTTCAATACAAAAGAGGGAGACTATTTGCCTTACAGTCCTTCAGTAGGGAGTGACTTGGTTTTTCCGCTAAGGGATTGAAAACTATCCTCACCTTACCACACCCAATCACCAAGAGTTCAGCAAAATGGAGCTCATCAAAATTCCTTCGAGGGGATCATAAGAGTGTTTGCGCAAAACTTTGAGCTGCTAGACTAACTCGTTCATAAATGGGTGTGGCAATAGAGTACCAGATAGTCCTTACTATAATAGAGATTTTAAAGAAAGGTGCTGAAGATAACTTGAACAAGTAAAAACGTGCTAAGTTCGGCCGGGCCGAATCTTATATACCCTCCACCATGGATCGCATTTGTCGAGTTCTTTTCCCGAAATCTCTTCTTAGGCAAAAAAGGATATAAGAAAAGAGTTGCTCTGCTATTAAAACGATATCAAGATATGGTCCGGTTCGGACCACAATTAAAGTATATGTTGGAGACCTGTGTAAAATTTCAGCCAATTCGTATAAGAATTGCGTCCATTGGGGCTCACGAAGTAAAATAGAGAGATCGATTTATATCGGGCTATAGACCGATTCAGACCATAATAAACACGTTTGTTGACGGTCATGAGAGGATCCGTCGTACAAAATTTCAGGCATATCGAATAATAATTGCGACCTCTAGGGGTCAAGAAGTCAAGATCCCAGATCGGTTTATATGACAGCTATATCAGGTTATGAACCGATTTGAACCATACTTGGCACAGTTGTTGAACCTTATTTGACACAGTTGCTGAATGTAAAAATAAAATACGTCGTGCAAAATTTCAGCCATATCGGATAGGAATTGCGCCCTCTAGAAGCTCAAGAAGTCACATCCCCAGATCTGTTTATATGACAGCTATATCAGGTTATGGGCCGATTTCAACGATACTTGGCACAGTTGTTGGATATCATAACGAAATACTTCGTGCAAAAATTCATTCAAATCGGATAAGAATTGTGCCCTCTACAGGCTCAAGAGGTCAAGACCCAAGATCGGTTTATATGGCAGCTATATCAGGTTATGGACCGATTTGAACCATACTTGGCACAGTTGTTGGATCTCATAACAAAACACGTCGTGCAAAATTTCATTCCAATCGGATAAGAATTGCGCACTCTAGAGGCTCAAGAAGTCAAGACCCAAGATCGGTTTATATGGCAGCTATATCAGGTTATGAACCGATTTGAAGCATATTTGGCACAGTTGTTGGATATCATAACAAAACACGTCGTGCACAATTTCATTCAAATCGGATAAGAATTGCGCACTCTAGAGGCTCAAGAAGTCAAGACCCAAGATCGGTTTATATGGCAGCTATATCAGGTTATGAACCGATTTGAACCATACTTGGCACAGTTGTTGGATATCATAACAAAACACGTCGTGCAAAATTTCTTTTCAATCGGATAGGAATTGCGCACTCTAGAGGCTCAAGAAGTCAAGACCCAAGATCGGTTTATATGTCAGCTATATCAGGTTATGGATCGATTTGGGCCATACTTGGCACAGTGTTTGGATATTGTAGCAAAACACGTCGTGCAAAATTTCATTCCAATCGGATAAGAATTGCGCACTCTAGAGGCTCAAGAAGTCAAGACCAAAGATCGGTTTATATGGCAGCTATATCAAAACATGGACCGATATGGCCCATTTACAATACCAACCGACCTACACTATTAAGAAGTATTTGTGCAAAATTTCAAGAGGCTAGCTTTACTCCTTCGGAAGTTAGCGTGCTTTCGACAGACAGACGGACGGACAGACGGACGGACATGGCTAGATCGACATAAAATGTCGCGACGATCAAGAATATATATACTTTATGGGGTCTCAGACGAATATTTCGAGTAGTTACAAACAGAATGACGAAATTAGTATACCCCCCATCCCATGGTGGAGGGTATAAAAATGTGAGGATCTAACAAGTAAAAGCATGCTAAGATAGGCCGGGCCGAATCTTATATACTTCCACCATAGATCACATTTGTCAAGTTCTTTGGCCGATATCTCTTTATAGACAAACAAAGGATAATGAATACGAATTGCTATGTTGTCTCAGCCATACCAAGTTACGAACTGATTGGGGCCATATTTGGTTTGGGTGTTGGAGTGGAATTCATTGTGGAAATTTCAGCGAAATCAGATAAAAGCTCAAGAAATAAAATTGGAAGATCTGTTTATATGGGAGCTATATCAGGCTATGGACCGATTCAGGCCATATTTAACACGTATATTAAAAGTCACTCAAAAAGTCGTTGTGAGCCAAATCGGATAAGATATACCTTATCTAGGGGCTCAAGAAATATAATTGAGCAAGTTGTGCACCGATTTGAGCCATACTTGGCAAAGTGGTTGATGGTCAAACCGAAACACTTTATGTAAAATTTCAGCCAAATCGAATTCTAATTGCGCCCTCTAGAGGCTCACGAAATCAAGATCCAAAATCGGTTTATATGGGAGCAATATTAGCTTATGAACCGATTTTAACCATACATGGCAGAATTGTTGAAAGTGAAAATTAAACACTTCTTGCCAAATTTCAACCAAATCGGATAATAATTGCGCCCTCTATCGGCTTAAGAAGTCAAGATCTGAAATCAGTTTATATGGGAGCTATATTACATTATAAACCGATTTGAGCCATACAGAACATATTGCGGATTTTTCATATAGTCGGCGTTGACAATTTTTTCACAGCTTGTGACTCTGTAATTGCATTCTTTCTTCTGTCAGTTATCAGCTGTTACTTTTAGCTTGCTTTAGAAAAAAAGTGTAAAAAATATATATTTGATTAAAGTTCATTCTAAGTTTTATTAAAAATGCATTTACTTTCTTTTAAAAAATCCGCAATTACTTTTTGGGCAACCCAATAGTTAAGTCAGACCAAAACACTTTATGCAAAATTTCAGCCAAATCGGATCACAATTGCGACCATTAGCGGCACAAAAAGTCAAGATACGAGATCGGTATGTTTGGGAGCTATGTGCACAATTGCAGCCAAACCGACATGACTAAATCAAATTAGAATGTCAAGACGATCAAGAATATATACACTCTTTTGGATCTTAGATCAATATATTGATGTGTTACAAACGGAACGACGAAATTAGTACACCCCCATCCTATGATGGAGGGTATAAAAAGGGATTGTGTTGAGACTTTTCCATTTAAATAGATTTATTTGACAAAATTTTCTTAATAGAACTGTCAACCTATTTCAAGGCTTCATTAAGTTTTGTGAATGTGGTCGTAAAAATTATTATACCCTCCACCATAGGATGGGGGGTATACTAATTTCGTCATTCTGTTTGTAACAACTCGAAATATTCGTCTGAGACCCTATAAAGTATATATATTCTTGATCGTCGCGACATTTTATGTCGATCTAGCCATGTCCGTCCGTCCGTCCGTCCGTCTGTCCGTCCGTCCGTCCGTCTGTCCGTCCGTCCGACCTTCCATCTGTCTGTCCGTCCGTCCGTCCGTCTGTCTGTCGAAAGCACGCTAATATCCGAAGGAGTAAAGCTATCCGCTTGAAATTTTGCACAAGTACTTCTTATTACTGTAGGTCGGTTGGTATTGTAAATGGGCCATATCGGTCCATGTTTTGATATAGCTGCCATATAAACCGATCTTGGGTCTTGACTTCTTGAGCCTCTAGAGTGCGCAATTCTCATCCGATTGAAATGAATTTTTGCACGACGTGTTTTAGTATCACTTCTAACTACTGTGTTAAGTATGGTTTAAATCGGTCCATAACCTGGTATAGCTGCCATATAAACCGATCTGGGGTCTTGACTTCTTGAGCCTGTAGAGAGCGCAATTCTTACCCGATTGGAATGAAATTTTCCACGACGTGTTTTGTTATGATATCCAATAACTGTGCCAAGTGTGGTTCAACTCGGTTCATAACCTGATATAGCTGTCATATAAACAGATCTGGGGACTTGACCTCTTGAGCCTCTGGAGGTCGCAATTATTATCCGATTTGCCTGAAATTTTGTACGACGGATCCTCTCATTACCGTCAACATACGTGTTTATTATACCCTCCACCATAAGATGGGGGTATACTAATATCGTCATTCTGTTTGTAACTACTCGAAATATTCGTCTGAGACTCCATTAAGTATATATATTCTTGATCGTCGCGACATTTTATGTCGATCTAGCCATGTCCGTCCGTCTGTCCGTCCGACCTTCCATCAGTCTGTCCGTCCGTCCGTCCGTCTGTATGTCGAAAGCACGCTAATATCCGAAGGAGTAAAGCTAGCCGCTTGAAATTTTGCACAAATACTTCTTATTACTGTAGGTCGGTTGGTATTGTAAATGGGCCATATCGGTCCATGTTTTGATATAGCTGCCATATAAACCGATCTTGGGTCTTGACTTCTTGAGCCTCTAGAGTGCGCAATTCTTATCCGATTGGATTGAAATTTTGCACGAAGTGTTTTGTTATGATATCCAACGACTGTGCCAAGTATGGTTCAAATCGGTACATAACCTGGTATAGCTGCCATATAAACCGATCTTGGGTCCTGACTTCTTGAGCCTGTAGAGAGCGCAATTCTTACCCAGTTGGAATGTAATTTAATTGTGGTCCAAACCGGACCATATCTTGATATCACTCTAATAGCAGAGCAAATCTTTTCTTATATCCGTTTTTGCCTAAGAAGAGATGCCGGGAAAGGAACTCGACAAATGCGATCCATGGTGGAGGGTATGTAAGATTCGGCCCGGCCGAACTTAGCACGATTTTACTTGTTATGGTCTGAATCGGTCGATAGCCCGATACAGCTCCCATATAAATCGATCTCTCTATTTTACTTCTTGAGCCCCCAAAGGGCGCAATTCTTATTCGAATTGGCTGAAATTTTATACTGAAATTTTTTTGCCTAAGAAGAGATGTTGGGGAAAGAACCCGACAAATGCACTCCATGGTGGAGGGTATATAAGATTCGGCCCGGCTTAGCACGCTTTTATTTGTTTTTTGTTCTGCAGTGCATAAAAATCATTTTTCTAATAGATTCTCAATTTGGGAAAGAGTAATACAATCGGGATAACCAATGACCAGCATATTATCGGCGCATAAAGTCATTCTTTACCATACATCTACAACTCTCACCACACATAAGCAATCATTTGACTTCGACCTCAAAACTAAATCAATTGTTCATTGCACCTATGCTTACATTTACAAATACCTCTCGGAGAGCTGTCTAATGCTATGACAAGAAAAAAACATAACAACGATTACATTTGTCTCCCTTATAAACACAACTAAATGCCAACTAAAAATAATAATCACATCACAGAGTAAAACCAACCCCCAGGAAACTCTCACAGGGGCCAGCATTATAAAATTTTTGTATAAATAGTAAGCACCAAAACGAAAGAAAACAGTTCAAAACACTACTTCAAGGTGTCTACAACTCACAGGAATACAAAGGAAAAAAAAGAAAATTAGGAATCTTCTATGGAATCCCAAAGAAGTGTGGAGAGTGGAAAAAATCTACTTTATCCATGGGAAAACCTCTCATCCACATCAGTTCATCAGTAAAAACTCGAAAAGATTGTCATTGCCTGGTATCATCATCATCATCATCATCATCATTGTTATTTCGTCGAAAGGCAATGAAATCTGCGAGTTTTTGACAATCACCTTCAATGAACATTCGACAACTTCTTAAAATGTTCAAACTCCTGCTCAGCAACAACTTGTGATATTGTCTTCAAAAATCGAAGACCACAATGTGCCTTAAGGAAAGTCTTCGATTTAATGGATTGCCTTAGTCCCTATCAAAGGATTCTAAGGTTAATCTGGCTGAAAGCTTTAATTACTTTTTTCTATAACGGGAAAAATGTGCAATTCAATGTAAACCAACTGTGATACATCACCCCGTAGTTGTTAAGCTCTCCACAAATCTGTCTGTGTTCCGATTTGTAATTCGTTTCAATAAGCTGTAAATAGTTAAAGTAGGTAGTCTAGTACATCATTCATTATCTTCCGGTTTGTTTGTTTTGCTTGTAGGGACCAAAAAGAACAAAATAATCTTTGTTTAACCAAAACAAATATTTTCTTTCTGATACAAGAAAAATATTTGTAAACTATCTTTTAAGTTTAGTAGATAATACAATATATGAAATAAAAATTGGTTGTAAAAAACGAAAACATATCAAGGTGTATTAAAAACAAAAAAGTAAGAGAGTGCCAAGTTCGGCCGGGCTGAATCTTATATACTTTCCACCTGGATCCACCATGGATCCCATTTGTCGAGTTATTTGCGCGGTATCACTTTTTAGGCAAACAAAGAATGATGAATAAGAACTGTTGTACTATGGGAGCTATATCAAGTTATAGTCCCATTCGGACCATAAATGAATTCAATGTTAAAGACCAATATTTCAGTCCATTCGGATAAGAATTACGCCTTGTAGGGGTTCAAGAAGCAAAATGGAGGGGGATCGGTTTATGTCGGAGCTGTATCAAGCTATAAATCGATTCAGACCATATTAGACAAGTATATTGAAAGTCATGGGAAAAGCCGTTGCACAAAATTTCTGCCCATTCGGATACGTATTGCGCCCTCTAAAGGCTTAAGAAGTCAAGATCCCAGATCAGTATATATGGCGGCTATATCAGGTTATGTACTGACTAACATAGTTAATGGAAGTCATAACAAAACACTTCATGAAAAATTTCAGCCAAATTGGATGAAAATTGCGCCCTCTAGAGGCTTAAGAAGTCAAGATCCAAGATCGGTTTATATGGCAGCTATACCACGTCATAGACCGATTTAAACTATACTTAGCACAGTTGTTGAAAGCCATAACAAAACACTTCACGAAAGATTTCAGCCAAATCGGATGAAAATTGCGCCCTCTAGAGGCTTAAGAAGTCAAGACCCAAGATAGGTTTATATTACAGCTATTTCGAAACATGGACCGATATGGCCCATTTACGACCTACACTTATAAAAAGTATTAATGCAAAATTTCAAGCGCGTAGCTTTATTCCTTTCTATGGTGGAGGGTATAAAAACAAGTAAAAGCATGCTAAGTTTGGCCGGGCCGAATTTTGGGAACCCACCATCATGGATTCTGTTAAAAATGTATACAAAATAAATTTAGTTGTAGGGCATACTTTTATTTTACATATCAAACTTCTGTCAAACCAGCAAAAATTAAAGCTTCTAGGAACCGAACAATGATGATAGAGAGACCCGTTTACATGGGAGCTATATCAGATTATAGACTGATTTGGACTGTACTTGGCACAGTTGTTGCAAGTCATAACGAAACACCACATGCGAAACTTCAGCGTAATCGGACAAAAATTGGTACTTGTAAGGGTATATTAAAGGGTGATTTTTTTGAGGTTAGGATTTTCATGCATTAGTATTTGACAGATCACGTGGGATTTCAGACATGGTGTCAAAGAGAAAGATGCTCAGTATGCTTTGACATTTCATCATGAATAGACTTACTAACGAGCAACGCTTGCAAATCATTGAATTTTATTACCAAAATCAGTGTTCGGTTCGAAATGTGTTTCGCGCTTTACGTCCGATTTATGGTCTACATAATCGACCAAGTGAGCAAACAATTAATGCGATTGTGACCAAGTTTCGCACTCAGTTTACTTTATTGGACATTAAACCAACCACACGAATGCGTACAGTGCGTACAGAAGAGAATATTGCGTCTGTTTCTGAGAGTGTTGCTGAAGACCGTGAAATGTCGATTCGTCGCCGTTCGCAGCAATTGGGTTTGTGTTATTCGACCACATGGAAGATTTTACGCAAAGATCTTGGTGTAAAACCGTATAAAATACAGCTCGTGCAAGAACTGAAGCCGAACGATCTGCCACAACGTCGAATTTTCAGTGAATGGGCCCTAGAAAAGTTGGCAGAAAATCCGCTTTTTTATCGACAAATTTTGTTCAGCGATGAGGCTCATTTCTGGTTGAATGGCTACGTAAATAAGCAAAATTGCCTCATTTGGAGTGAAGAGCAACAAGAAGCCGTTCAAGAACTGCCCATGCATCCCGAAAAATGCACTGTTTGGTGTGCTTTGTACGCTGGTGGAATCATTGGACCGTATTTTTTCAAAGATGCTGTTGGACGCAACGTTACGGTGAATGGCGATCGCTTTCGTTCGATGCTAACAAACTTTTTGTTGCCAAAAATGGAAGAACTGAACTTGGTTGACATGTGGTTTCAACAAGATGGCGCTACATGCCACACAGCTCGCGATTCTATGGCCATTTTGAGGGAAAACTTCGGAGAACAATTCATCTCAAGAAATGGACCGGTAAGTTGGCCACCAAGATCATGCGATTTGACGCCTTTAGACTATTTTTTGTGGGGCTACGTCAAGTCTAAAGTCTACAGAAATAAGCCAGCAACTATTCCAGCTTTGGAAGACAACATTTCCGAAGAAATTCGGGCTATTCCGGCCGAAATGCTCGAAAAAGTTGCCCAAAATTGGACTTTCCGAATGGACCACCTAAGACGCAGCCGCGGTCAACATTTAAATGAAATTATCTTCAAAAAGTAAATGTCATGGACCAATCTAACGTTTCAAATAAAGAACCGATGAGATTTTGCAAATTTTATGCGTTTTTTTTAAAAAAAAAGTTATCAAGCTCTTAACAAATCACTCTTTATATGGGAGCTATATCTAAATCTGACCCGATATGGCCCATTTTCAATCCCCAACGACAGTACATCAGTATCAAGTATCTGTGCAGAATTTCAAGCGACTATCTTTACGCATTCGACCGCTATCGTGATTTCGATAGACGGACGGACATGGTTAGATCGATTCAGGGTATTGAAACGATCCATAACATATATACTTTATGGGGTCTTAGACGAATATTTCGAGGTGTTACAAATGGCCGTTTGTAAATCAATCCCCCCCGATTTTACTTCTTGAGCCCCTAGGAGCCAAAATTTTCATTAAATTTTGCTGAAACTTGGAACAAAGACTTGTATTGTGATTTCCAACATCCATTCTAAGTGTGATCCGAATCAGTGTATAAACAGATATAGCCACCATATGACCCAATCCCCGGTTTTGGCTTCTTGAACCACTAGGTCGGTTGGTATTGTAAATGGGCCATTTCGGTCCATGTTTTGATATAGCTGCCATATAAACCGATCTTGGGTCTTGACTTCTTGAGCCTCTAGAGGGCGCAATTCTTGTCCGATTGGAATGAAACTTTGCACGACGTGTTTTGTTATGATATCCAACAACTGTGCCAAGAATGGTTCAAATCGGTCTATAACCTGATATAGCTGCCATATAAACCGATCTTGGGTCTTGACTTCTTGAGCCTCTAGAGCGCGCAATTCATATCCGATTGGAATGAAATTTCTCACGACTTGTTTTGTTATAATATCCAACAACTGTGACAAGTATGGTTCAAATCTGTCCATGACCTGATATAGCTGTCATATAAATCTGGGATCTTGACTTCTTGCGCTTCTAGAGGTCGCAATTATTATCCGATTTGCCTGAAATTTTGTACGACGGATCCTCTTATGGGCATCAACATACGTGTTTATTATGATCTGAATCGGTCTATTGCACGATAAAGCTCCCATATAAATCCCAAAGGGCGCAATTCTTATTCGAATTGGCTGACATTTTACACAGGTCTCCAACATATAATTTAATTGTGGTCCACACCGGACCATATCTTGATATCGCTCTAATAGCAGAGCAAATCTTTTCTTATATCCCGTTTTGCCTAAGAAGAGATGCCGGGAAAAAAACTCGACAAATGCGATCTATGGTGGAGGGTATATAAGATTCGGCCCGGCCGAACTTAGCACACTTTTACTTTTTATGGTCAGAATCGGTCTATAGCCCATACTGCTCAAAGGACGCAATTCTTATTCGAATTGGCTGACATTTTACACAGGTCTCCAACATATAATTTAATTGTGGTCCAAACCGGACCATATCTTGATATCGCTCTAATAGCAGAGCAAATCTTTTCTTATATCCTTTTTTGCCTAAGAAGAGATACCGGGAGATGAACTCGACAAATGCGATCCATGGTGGAGGGTATATAAGATTCGGCCCGGCCGAACTTAGCACGCTTTTACTTGTTTTTTTTTTTCATAGGCAGGTTAAGTTCAAAGATGATTATATTGTAGTGTATCGTGATATAGCCCCATATAAACCAATCATCCGATTTAAGGTTTTAAGCCTATTAAAGCCACATTAAATACCCGATTTTGCTGAAATTCGGCTAAGTGTTTTGCGTTAAACTCCTCGACATTCGCACTGAGTAGGGTCAAGATTGGGATATCTTTGGATATAGCTGATATATAGACTGATCTCCCGGTTTATTGTCTTGGACCCATAAAAGGAATATTTATTACCTGATTTCGCTGAAATTTGGAACAAGGATCTATGTTAAGTTATCCAATATCAGTTCCTTCTATGGTTTAGATGGGTCTATATTTGGATATAGCTATCATATATACCGATCTGGCGGTTTTAGGTCTTAGGCCCATAAAAGGAGCATTTATTATTACTGTGTTAGAGCCTTCAACATCCGTGTTTAATATGGCACAACAAGCCGATTACTAGCTAAGGTGTATGTCCATAGTGCCATGGGGCGGATTAATATCTGCACCCTATTTTCAACCTAACCTAACCTACCGGTGTATTGAAATTTTTCCTTTGAAAAAATTTTTTCGGCACGAGGAAACGTCATAAAAAATATTGCGTATCATTATTTTTGTGCATTCTAACAACATATAGACAATTTAAATATATGAAGCATGCTTCAGCTTTTCAATCTCTTCTAACCTCATGTACTTGAAAAAAAAACAAAAGACTTAAGGCACAAACTTGAAGGGCGAAAAAACTCATATAAAACCATATTATTTTCCTTTTCTGGTTTGTTACAAAATATTGACATATTTTGTAATTATTTTATTAATTTTTGTTAGGTCGGCAAATATTATTTAAGCTTATTGCAAAAAATAAAATTAAGCACAAGTTTGCACTTCAATTAAAATAAACCAAAAAATCAGCAAGGAGGCACAGATTTATGGAAATTTAACAAAAAATTTATATTGCACAAATTCAATTGAACTATGGTACTAGAATAAAATATTGCACAAAAATCTTAAAAAAAAAACAAAATTATTGCAACCTTCCCGGTTTTAATCAAAAATTTTACAGTTGTAAAAAATATACAAAAAGAAAAAAAGAAAATATTTAAAAATATTACAAAAAATTTATATACACAAATCTTACTATTAATATTAACTTTGTTTAGAAAATACTTAAGCTACTTATTGCACTCAATTAAAGCGTAATCGTTGCATGTTTGTGTTTAAAACACTATTGCTTTATTAAAGTTTCCATTTGGAAATTAAAGCTTTGCAGACAAAATATAGGAAGCGGTAGCAGTCCAATCCCAGAAGAACACAGTAGCGAAGACTTCCACAAATCCAAAGAATTTTTCACATGCTTTTCCCAGGATAAGGAAGACCGAAGCCCAAGCGGTCAACTGGATGCTGGAGACAAACTGGTGCTCATAGATGACATTTTTTGGTGTTAAGGCCAAATTTTTGTTTTTTGTTCCTTTAGAGCCCCATTTTTTGTTTTTTTCCTTAAGAGCCCCATAAAAAAATTTACAATGTTGGCTTGTTAATGCCAAACATTTAGTGATTTTTTTTTTCAATCTCAAAAAAAATTAAAGATTTTTTCTTTTACAACACCAACCATTCCAAATATCCATTTAAAATGATGTAATGTTTCTTCGTTAATTGCTTGAGTTAAACTGATTTCCTTAGGGTCCTGTTTCAAGTATTTATACCCTGTCAGAAAAATGACTTTTTTTCCCCCTTTGACGTTGTAGAACTAACCATGAAAGAATGTAACTACTTTTCTTTCGTTGTTATTGTTGTGATTTTCCTAAGCCCTACTGATAGCGACAACGTTTGATATGAGAGTGTACAACACATTCACACCACATGTCTGACACATTCTAACACATTCATAGCAGGCACTTAGCGTTTGTCTCATGCTGTGTGACAGCCTTGAGATAATGCGTTTGGTATTTTGTTAAATTTTTCGAATGCTCATATATATCAGGCGAAGATTATTTTTAAAAGTCAATTCAAACAGGAAAGGGATTTCAATGTTTGTCTAACATTTTGCTTATAGTGCTTAAAAAATTTATTACAGAATATTTTTGTAAAGAATAAATTTAAGGAAGATATTAGGCCATAGGAAATTTTTTATACCCGCCACCGAAGGATGGGGGTATATTCATTTTGTCATTCCGTTTCCAACACATCGAAATATCCATTTCCGACCCTATAAAGTATATATATTCTTGATCAGGGTAAAAATCTAAGACGATCTAGAAATGTCCGTCCATCTGTCTGTTGAAATCACGCTACAGTCTTCAAAAATAGAGATATTGAGCTGAAGCTTTGCACAGATTCTTTTTTTTATACCCTCCACCATAAGATGGGGGGTATACTAATTTCGTCATTCTGTTTGTAACTACTCGAAATATTCGTCTGAAACCCCATAAAGTATATATATTCTTGATCGTCGTGACATTTTATGTCGATCTAGCCATGTCCGTCCGTCTGTCCGTCCGTCCGTCCGTCCGTCCGTCCGTCCGTCCGTCCGTCCGTCTGTCTGTCGAAAGCACGCTAACTTCCGAAGGAGTAAAGCTAGCCGCTTGAAATTTTGCACAAATACTTCTTATTAGTGTAGGTCGGTTGGTATTGTAAATGGGCCATATCGGTCCATGTTTTGATATAGCTGCCATATAAACCGATCTTGGGTCTTGACTTCTTGAGCCTGTAGAGTGCGCAATTCTTATCCGATTGGAACGAAATTTTGCATAACGTGTTTTGCTATGATATCCAACAACTGTGCCAAGTATGGTTCAAATCGGACCATAACCTGATATAGCTGCCATATAAACCGATCTTGGGTCTTGACTTCTTGAGCCTCTAGCGTGCGCAATTCTTATCCGATTGGAATGAAATTTTGCACAACGTGTTTTGTTATGATATCCAACAACTGTGCCAAGTATGGTTCAAATCGGTCCATAACCTGATATAGCTGCCATATAAACAGATCTTGGGTCTTGACTTCTTGAGCCTCTAGAGTGCGCAATTCTAATCCGATTGGAATGAAATTTTGCACGACGTGTTTTCTTATTATATCCAACAACAGTGCCAAGTATGGTTCAAATCGGTCCATAACCTGATATAGCTACCATATAAACCGATCTTGGGTCTTGACTTCTTGAGCCTCTAGAGTGCGCAATTCTTATCCGATTGGAATGGAATTTCGCACGACGTGTTTTGTTATGATACCCAACAACTGTGTCAAGTATGGTTCAAATCAGTCCATAACCTGATATAGCTGCCATATAAACCGATCTTGGGTCTTGTCTTCTTGACCCTCTAGAGGGCACAATTCTTATCCGATTTGAATGAATTTTTGCACGAAGTATTTCGTTATGATATCCAACAACTGTGCCAAGTATGGTTCAAATCGGTTCATAAACTGATATAGCTGTCATATAAACAGATCTGGGGATTTGATTTCTTGAGCTTCTAGAGGGCGCAATTCCTATCCGATTTGGCTGAAATTTTGCATGACGTATTTTATTTTTACTTTCAACAACTGGGTCAAATAAGGTTCAAATCGGTTCATAACCTGATATAGCTGCCATATAAACCGATCTGGGATCTTGACTTCTTGACCCCTAGAGGTCGCAATTATTATCCGATATGCCTGAAATTTTGTACGATGGATCCTCTCATGACCATCAACAAACGTGTTTATTATGGTCTGAATCGGTCTATAGCCCGATACAGATCCCATATAAATCGTTCTCTCTATTTTACTTCGTGAGCCCCAATGGGCGCAATTCTTAAACGAATTGGCTGAAATTTTACACAGGCCTCCAACATATAATTTAATTGTGGTCCGAAGCGGACCATATCTTGATATCGTTTTAATAGCAGAGTAACTCTTTTCTTATATACTTTTTTGCCTAAGAAGAGATGCCGGGAAAAGAACTTGACAAATGCGATCCGTGGTGGAGGGTATATAAGATTCGGCCCGGCCGAACTTAGCACGCTTTTACTTGTTTTTCTTTAAGCAGGTTAAGTTGGAAGATGGGCTAAATCGGACTATATCTTGATCGATCCTCCAATTTAGGGTCTTAGGCCCATAAAAGCCACATTTATTATCCGATTTTGCTGAAATTTGGGTCAGTGAGTTGTGTTAGGCCTTCCGACAACCTTCGTCAATTTGGCCCATATCGGTCCAGATTTGGATATAGCTGCCATATAGACCGATCCTCCAATTTAGGGTCTTAGGCCCATAAAAGCCACATTTAGTATCCGATTTTGCTGAAATTTGGGGCAGTGAGTTGCGTTAGGCCCTCCAGCAACCTCCGTCAATTTGGCCCAGATCGGTCCAGATTTGGATATAGCTGCCATATACCCCGATCCTCCGGTTTAGGGTCTTAGGCCCATAAAAGCCGCATTTATTATCCGATTTTGCTGAATTTTGGGACAGTAAGTTGTGTTAGACCCAATTTGGCCCAGATCGGTCCAGATTTGGATATAGCTGCCATATAGACCGATCCTCCGATTTAGGGTCTTAGGCCCATAAAAGCCACATTTAGTATCCGATTTTGCTGAAATTTGGGGCAGTGAGTTGTGTTAGGCCCTTCGACATTCTTCGTCAATTTGGCCCAGATCGGTCAAGATTTGGATATAGCTGCCATATACCCCGATCCTCCGGTTTAGTGTCGTAGGCCCATAAAAGCTACATTTATTATCCGATTTTGCTGAAATTTGGGACTGTAAGTTGTGTTAGGCCCTTCGATATCCTTCGTCAATTGGGCTCATATCGGTCCAGATTTGGATATAGCTGCCATATAGACCGATCCTCCGATTTAGGGTCTTAGGCCCATAAAAGCCACATTTATTACCCGATTTTGCTGAAATTTAGGACAGTAAATTGTGTTAGGCCCTTCGATATTCTTCATCAATTAGGTTCAGATCGGTCCAGATTTGGATATAGCTGCCATATACCCCGATTCTCTGGTTTAGTGTCTTAGGCCCATAAAAGCCACATTTATTATCCGATTTTGCTGAAATTTGGGACAGTGAGTTGTGTTAGGCCCTTCGATATCCTTCGTCAATTGGGCTCATATCGGTCCAGATTTGGATATAGATGTCATATAGACCGATCCTCCGATTTTGGGTCTTAGGCCCATAAGAGCCACATTTATTATCTGATTTTGCTGAAATTTGGGACAGTAAGTTGTGTAAAGCACTTCGACTTCCTTCGCAAATTTGGTCCAGATCGGTCGAGATTCGGAATGAAAGGTGGTTTACATATATACTGGAGGTGGAGGGTATCCAAAGTTCGGCCCGGCCGAACTTAACGCCTTTTTACTTGTTTTATGAATTTCCAGAATATTCTCTTCATTAAAAAGTACTAAAGATATATCAAAATACTCATTATGGGTATACGAGGTTTAAGGCTCGAAAAATTAAAGCGAGAAATCCGATGTTAAAGGGTTATATATTGTTAATCTTTGGATGTATCACAAACATAAAATGTGAGGATGTTGAAGAGCTTAAATATCTTTCACTTTCAAAATGTTCAGCATAATTTATGCACCCATAGCAGCTTTATAGAAATATGGTCCGACTTGCACCAAATTTTGCACGGACATTGAGTGGTTTAAGAAGTACAAGTCATTGGTCAATTTCGTAGAGCAAAATATTGATCTTTTTGGTAGCTATATCCAAATATATACGACACGGGTGTTGAAAAGCCTAACTTAAGGCACTGTGTCAAATTTCAGCGAAATCGGATTATAAATACACCTTTTATGGCGCCAAGACTTAAAATCGAGCAATCGGTCTATGTGGCAGCTTTATCCAAATCAGAACCGATCTGGACCAAATTGAAGAGGGATGTCGAAGGGCCTAACGCAACTCTCTGTCCCAAATTTCAGTAAAATCGGAAAAATGCGCCCTTTATGGGTCCATAACATCGAGAGATTGGTCTATATCGCAGCTATATGCAAATCTGAACCGATCTGGGCCAAATTAAAGAGGGCTGCCGAAGGGCCGGGGATCAGTTTATATGGGGGTATATCTATTCTTAGAACAATTCGAGCCATACTTGACAAGGCTGTTGAGAGTCATAACGCAAATCTTTGTTAACAATTTCAACCAAATTGGATGAAAATTTAGGCTTCTAAGAGCTCAAGAATTCAAATTGGGGGAACGGTTTATATGGGGGCTATATCTGTTGATAGACTGATTTGGGTAATACTTGGCATAGTAGTTAGAAGTCATAACACAAGCCTTTTTTCCATATTTCAGCCAAATCGAATGAAAATTGAGGCTTCTAAGGACTCCAGACGTCAAAACCTGGGATCGGTTTACAGGGTGCTATATATGTTTATAGACCGATTCGGATCACACTTCGTATGAGGTATCAGATAAAAATTGAGGCTACCGGGGGCTCAAAAAATCAATACGGGAGATCAATTTAAATGGGAGCTATATCCAATTTTGAACCTATTGGATTGCCCAAAAAGTAATTGCGGATTTTTCATATAGTCGGCGTTGACAAATTTTTTCACAGCTTGTGACTCTGTAATTGCATTCTTTCTTCTGTCAGTTATCAGCTGTTACTTTTAGCTTGCTTTAGAAAAAAAAATGTAAAAAAAGTATATTTGATTAAAGTTCATTCTAAGTTTTATTAAAAATGCATTTACTTTCTTTTAAAAATCCGCAATTACTTTTTAGGCAACCCAATATATAGACCATTTGCAATCTCCAGTGACGTACATCAATATTAAGTATCTGTGCAAATTTCAAACGGCTAGCTTTACGCGGTCGACCGCTTTCGAGATTTCGACAGACGGACGGACGAACATGGCTAGGTCGACTCAGAATGTCGAGACGATCCAGAATATATACTTTACTAGCCGAACCGGGCCCGCTCCGCTGCGCCATCTTAAACTCTTTGATATCTTTTAAGGATGGGGACACTTCGCCCTGAATTCGTGCCATTGTAGCCTATGACGCTGAACGCGTTCGAATCCTTACGAGAACAGCAGAAAAGCGGTGGTTGGCGACATTTACAAGGTACAATGCCTGCATGGTCATTTAAAATATTTTCCCCAAAGAGGTCTCGCACTGCGGGACGCTGTTCGGACTCGGCTATAAAAAAGGTCCCTTTTCATTGAGTTTAAACTTAAAACGGAAAGCACTCATTGATGTGTGAGAAGTTTGCCCTGCTCGGTTCTGGTATTTTTAAAAAGGAGGTAATCAGAAGTGCTTTTTAGGGGATGAATGGCACCTCAGACATTTCGACTCAAATATAAAAAGGCATACGAAATTCGTGCTGCTCTTCCAAATCCCTATAATTTGAGCCCCATATTGCCATGGCCGGTAAATATGAACCGTTTGGAGGATGTTTTGGGGCGGCCAACGGCACTTTGCACTGAAAATAGATATCAAATTCGTTCTTTATTCCCAACGAAAATGAAGTTCAGTTTAGGGGGTGCTTTAGGGCGTACCGCACAAAACACTTGGCTCGAAAATTGAATACCAAATTCGTTTTCTACTCTCAAATACCTTTCATTTGAGTCCCATATATCCATTGTCGGCTAATATGCCTATTTTGGGGTATTTGTGGGTGGGCGACCTCCCATTACTTGGACCTAATGTTTTATGGCATATTTGTAATCTACTTCCTAATACCTTTCATTTGCGTCCCATATTAACATGAACTTCGAATATATTTAGAGGAGTTTTGGGGTTGGGGGGGCCCGCTGGGTACTTGGACCCAACATGAACTTCGAATATATTCGTTTAGAGGAGTTTTGGGGTTGAGGGGGCCCGCTGGGTACTTGAACCCAACTTTTAATACCATATTCGTTTTCTGGTCTCGACTACCATTCATTTGAAGAGGATGCCCATCGGAACACTTTCGGATATGGGTAGCGTCTTTGGGGTAAGGGCGAGGGTCCGCCTCTACCCGATATTAAACAAGTAAAAGCGTCCTAAGTTCGGCCGGGCCGAATCTTATAAACCCTCCACCATGGATCGCATTTGTCGAGTTCTTTTCCCGGCATCTCTTCTTAGGCAAAAACTAGAGGCTCAAGAGGTCAAGACCCAAGATCGGTTTATATGACAGCTATATCAGGTTATGTGATTGTCTAACGTGTCCATTTTGGCCGTTTTTGTGGGGCTGGGGTGACCCCTATACTTCGACTTAAATTTGTATGCCAGGTTCGTTATCTACTCCCGCATACTTTTTATTTGATACCCATATTGTCCTTATCGGTCCACTTTTGATTTTGGGTGGTGTCTTTGAGGTAACTGGGGAGGGTCCGCCCCCTTTCAATATCAACAAATTATAACGCCTATTCCTACTTCGTGACCGTATTCGTAATCTGCTCCCGAATACCTTTCATATGAGTCCCATATTGTCATGATCGTCAAATAAAACTATTTTAAGAGGTTTTGGGGGTGCAGCGGCCCCCCAGGTGCTTGGGCCCAACTTTTATTATTTAATTCGTACTCTACTCTTGAATACCTACATTTGAATCCCATATTGTCCCGATCGGTCCACTTCTATTTTTGGGTAGTACTTTATGGGTAAGGGGGAGGGTCCGTCACCCTCCCGATATCAAAAAATTATATATTATATATTCACAATCTTTGAAAATTTCAAGGTAATTGGTTCAGCTGTTTTTTAGTCTATACGGAACAAACAAACAAACCGACAACCAAAAAATTAATTTTATATATAAGAACTAGCTGAACCCGGCCCGCTTCGCAGCGCTTCCTTTTACACCATATGAATTATAACTTTCTTTTCAATTACTCTTCTTTCCATTTACTAAGTTACGAATATATTTTGCGGCCATGTTTTTATTGAACTTTTAGACTGTTGTGAAACTTGTCCCAGGGTAGGAGGGTTAAAAAAAATAAAACCGAAAACAGTCAAAAGTTAGTTCCTTTATTTTATTTATTCGATGGACAGACAACTTGTCAAAACAGTAGTGAAAGGCATATGATCAACTTTGAACGCACTCTCCTGTACCTCTCGCTCTCTTTTTCTTTGTTCGGGTTTGTTTGGCTATTCAAATAATTTCTGTCTCCCTATAGATGGCGCTGAATTTGTTGTTGCTGATGCTCGCCGTTGATTCCCATCACATTGTCATCATTTTGTCTATTTTTAAATTCAATCGAATTTCCACTTTTGTCTGCCTATCTAATACCACCGTTGCGCATGGGTAAGCATCATCGGCTTACCCAAAAATATCAGAAAACATTTTCAGCACTGGATATTCCTTCAATAATAGTTGCCACAATAATCATTACCCATTTAAGGCTTCAGTACAAAAACTTACGGCCCAGACCACTGTATATTTTTGATCGTCTTGACATTCTAAGTCGATTTAGCCATGTCGGTCCGTCCATCTGCTAACTTTCGAAGGGATGCGATTTGTCTCAAATTTTGTATAAGATATTTTGTTATGACTTGCAACATTTGTGTTAAGTATGGTTTAAACCGGTTTAAAACTTGATATAGCTCCCATATAAACCGATCTCCTAATTAGACTCTTTGAGCCTCTAGCTCAATTCTTATCCAATTTGGCAAAACATTATTTTACCGACTTCCTCCATTACCTTCCACATACATGCCAAATATGATCGAAATGGTCCCATAGCCTGATATAGCTCCCACATGAACCGATCTCCCGATTTTAATTATTGATACACTATGGGGCTCAATTCTTATCCAATTTTTGCTGATATTTTGCACAATGACATCTACTATGGTCTCCAACAGCCAAACCAAGCATGGCCCGAATCGGTCGATTACCTGAAATAGCTCCAATAGCTTTGCAATTTTTATCCATTATCCTTTGTTTGCCTATAAAGAGATATCTGGCCAAAAAATGACGAATGAGATCCATGGTAGAGGGTATGTAAGATTTGGCCCGCCGAACTTTTCACGCTTTTGCTTATTGTCACTCCATTCGTTCCCCAAGCTATTTTCACTTTATAAAATCAGCTGTTTTCAATGACTTGGCGAACGAAAGGAGTGACAAAACGAAAAAAAATGTGTGCTTACCGGCGCGCCACTTGAACTCGACTATAAAAAGGAGGCTTCTTATCTTTGAGCTAAATTTTCAATCGTACCCGCTCCACTGAGCTTTCGCTATCAAGACGTAGAAAAATGTCAGCTATGTAACGTAACCTACTCTCCAATAGCTCTGATTCTGTGTACGTTCGTTGAGCCTTCCCCTCTAACAGTTTAACACAAACTTGGATATTCGCACTCTACTAAATAAATTTTTATCTATGGCAAAGATAGCCACTTAGTCAACCTGAAACACCTATTGTTAAGGCCCGTCTTAGGATTGGAAATTTTAGAAAAATAATACAGCAAACAACCGCAACGAAATTCCTACACTTTATTATTCCCTCCACCATTAGATGGGGGGTATACTAATTTCGTCATTCTGTTTGTAACTACTCGAAATATTCGTCTGAGACCTAACAGTTTAACACAAACTTGGATATTCGCACTCTACTAAATAAATTTTTATCTATGGCAAAGATAGCCACTTAGACAACCTAAAACACCTATTGTTAAGGCCCGTCTTAGGATTGGAAATTTTAGAAAAATAATACAGCAAACAACCGCAACGAAATTCCTACACTTTATTATTCCCTCCACCATAAGATGGGGGGTATACTAATTTCGTCATTCTGTTTGTAACTACTCGAAATATTCGTCTGAGACCCCATAAAGTATATATATTCTTGATCGTCGTGACATTTTATGTCGATCTAGCCATGTCCGTCCGTTCGTGCCTTCGTCCGTCTGTCTGTCGAAAGCACGCTAACTTCCGAAGGAGTAAAGCTAGCCGCTTGAAATTTTGCACAAATACTTCTTATTAGCGTAAGTCAGTTTGTATTGTAAATGGGCCATATCGGTCCATGTTTTGATATAGTTGTCATATAAACCGATCTTGGGTCTTGACTTCTTAAGCTTCTAGAGTGCGCAATTCTTATCCGATTGGAATGAAATTTTGCACGACGTGTTTTGTTATGATATGCAATAACTGTGGTAAGTATGGTTCAAATCGGTCCATAACCTGATATAGCTGTCATATAAACCGATCTTGGGTCTTGACTTCTTGAGCCTCTAGAGTGCGCAATTCTTATCCGATTGGAATGAAATTTCGCACCACGTGTTTTCTTATTATATCCAACAACTGTGCCAAGTATGGTTCAAATTGGTTCATAACCTGATATAGCTGTCATATAAACCGATCTGGGATCTTGACTTCTTGAGCCTGTAGAGGTCGCAATTATTATCCGATTTGCCTGAAATTTTGTACGACGGATTCTCTCATGACCGTCAACATATGTGTTTATTATGGTCTGAATCGGTCTATAGCCCGATACAGCTCCCATATAAATCGATCTCTCTATTTTACTTCTTGAGCCCACAAAGGGCGCAATTCTTATTCGTATTGGCTGACATTTTACACAGGTCTCCAGCATATAATTTAATTGTGGTCCAAACCGGACCACATCTTGATATCGCTCTAATAGCAGAGCAAATCTTTTCTTATATCCTTTTTTTGCCTAAGAAGAGATGCCGGAAAAAGAACTCGACGAATGCGATCCACGGTGGAGGGTATATAAGATTCGGCCCGGCCGAACATAGCACGCTTTTAATTGTCTGATTTGATTTAGCTATATCCGTCTGTCCATGTTAATTTGTGTGCAAAGTCGTCTTGAAATTTAGCACAATCATTTCCGTGGGCCTAGAGAATAACCCTTTTAAAATTGGAAAAAATCGGTTCAGATTTGGATATAGCTCCCATAAATAAGTTCGTCCGATTTGGACTAAAATTGCAACTTTATCGTCATTTGTAATCCAATTCTTACGAAATTGCATGCACGTGGGATTATTTTATAAGTCTCGACATTAATGGCGAATTTCATAGAAATCAGTTGAGATTTAGATATAGCTCCCATATTTATGTTCGTCCGATTTCGACTAGTATTGCAATTATTTGGGTATTTGTTAACTGATTTACATAAAAATGGGCACAACGGATTCCCTTATAAAAATCGGTTCCGATTTAGATATAGTTACAATACATATGCATCAGCCTGCCTTAGCTAACCTATTTATCAATCGACCTTCTCAACAATTTGCACAAGCATTTACTCTATGGCTCCAACAATATGTACGGATTTCGATCGGAATTCTACATATCAAATTTAAGCAAATTTTAAATTCGACGTAGCCTGCATATGTGGTGTGCGGTATAAAAAGGCTCCGTCCAACTTTAGCCCGTCCTTACTTGTTTAGTTTTAGCTTATGTTCCTTATATTATATATAATAATAATTTATTCTTTTAAAACCCAACACCATAGGATAAGGGGTATATTCATTTAATCATTCAGTTTGCAACATGCCAAAATATCCAATTCTAAGAGGATTTATTGATGTCCGTGTGTCTGTCCGTCCGTCCATCTGTCTGTCTTTCCGTCAGTTGCAATCACGCTACAGTCTTTAAAACTTGTGATATTGAGATGAAATTTTGCAAATATCTCCCTCAAATATGGTTCATATCGGACCATATTATAGACCGATCTGCCGGTTTAGGGTCTAAAGTCCATAAAAGCCGCAATTATTATCCGATTTCGCTGAAATAGAGGGTTGTTTTAAGCCTCCCGATATCCGACTTAAGTAAGGTTCAATTCGGACTATATTTAGATATAGCTGCCATATAGACCGATCTTCCGATTTTCTTTTCCATCAACCAACATGCAGGGAAGTGCATTGCGTTGGCGAATGGAAACTAGGAACTGGAGGGAGGGAAAGGATGTTGGGCTTATTGACATTTGTTTTAAATCTCTGAGATTTAAAACAACTCAATAGAGATGGATACCCTACTGTCCCCAATCAACGTTATCGTTCTCCTCTGTACTCGGTCCAGTAGCTCCAGGAATGATTTTGAAGCTCCAGCCCAAACATGTGAGTTGTTCTCCATTTTCGGTCTTATGAAAGTGGTATATGTTGAGAAGATCAGAAGAAGTGAAGTAATTCTTACACCGCTTACAGAAGCCTAAGCACTTGACACTTCAAATGCCCGTTTAGCCCAACGGACATCACCTTTTATTTTTATGTCCAGAACATCAAGAGCTTCTGATTGCTCAACATCCATACTGTTGATAGACAGAGATGATCGTAATGGGTCACGAATCGTTTGTGTGACCACAAACAGCACTGAGTCTTGCTTGCATTAAAATCAACTCGATTCATTCGACCCCACTCAGAAACGATTACCAAATTCCTGGCAGAGTTTATCGTTCATAAACCGCCTCTTGTCCTCAATCTGTCGAAAACTCGGCCTGTGTGACAACAAACAGCACTGAGTCCTCCATGCATTAAAATCTTCTCGATTCATTCGACCCCTCTCAGAAATGGTCATCATATTCCTGGTCCATAAATCTCCTCTTGTCCTCAATCTCTCGAAGACTCGGCCTATGGTCGAATGAGTACGAATTACTGAGATTACTGTCATACGTTAATAGGTAGAACGAGAGAAGGAGAAAGGACCTGTATCCCTGAGGTACATCTGAGGTCAATTTATGCCCATTGGATAAGAACCCATCAATAACGACTTGTATAGTGCGATTTCTGGGAAAACTCGAAATAAATCGAACGAAGCCATTACCGACACCAAATGCGAAAAGCTTTGATAGTAGAGCACCGTGCCAGGCCCTATCAAATTCTTTGGGGATATCCAGAGCCACAGCCATACTTTCACCAAACTTTACCAACGTTACGCCACGAGTTCGGGGATTTATTCACGTCGGGATTAGGGGTCTTAAGCCCATAAAAGCCGCAAATATTATCCGATTAAGCCTAGCGATTTCCGACCCAAATATGGTCCAGATCGAACAAGGTTAAGAGATATAGCTGCCATATAGACCGATCAGCCGATTAAGGGTCTTCAGCCCATAAAAGCTGCAATTATTATACGATTTCGCTAAAATTTAAAAAAAAAAATTAATTGTTTTAAGCCTTCTGTCATCACACCTAAACATAGTTTAGATCGGACCTTATTTAGACATGGTTACCATATAGACCATCATCGCACCTAAATATGGTTCTGATAGGACTATATTTAGATATAGCTGCAATATAGACCGATCTGATTTCTAAATCAAACCTATAAATGCCGCAATTATTATCCGATTTCGCAGAAAATTTTAAATAGTTAGTTGAATAAAGCCTCCCGATATACGAGTCAAATACGGTTTAGATCGGTCTTCATTCTGGTATATCTGCTATACAGGCCGATCTGCCGATTAAGGGTTTTAAACCCATAATGGCTGCATTTATTACCCGATTTCGCTGGAATTTGACACAGCGACTTGTATTAAGCCTCCCGTCATCCAACCAGTATATGGTCCAGGTCAGACTCTATTTAGATATAGCCGCCATATAGACCGATCTTAAAGGTCTTAATCCCAAAAATAAGGATTTGTTGCCAGATTTCGCTGCATGCATATTACTATGGCTATAGTAGCGGAGCTGTCATAATGGAGGACGGTTAATAATACCCTACACCACCACTGTGGTACAGGGTATTATAGATTTGTGCATTTGTTTGCAACACTTAGAAGGAGAAGAGCTAGACCCATCTATAAGTATACGGATCGGCTTAGAATTACTTCCTGATCCGATTTAGCTATGTCCGTCTGTCCGTCTGTCTGTCCATGTATTCTTGTAATCAAGGTGCACGTCGCATTTCTTGTCCGATTTTCACAAAAAATCGGTCCAGTTTTAGATTTAGCTCCCACATATATTCTTCATCCGATGTGCCCTTTTGAAGCTGTAGAAGCCACAATTTTCTTTCGATTCTTACAAAAAGTGCACAAAGTGTTTCTTTTATCGTCCTGATATGTGTGCAAAATTTTATCAAAATCAAATGAGATTTAGATATAGCTCCCATATAAATCTTTCATCCGATATGCCCTTTTAAAGCTGTAGGAGCCTCAATTTTGGTCCAATCTTTACCAAGCATTTAGCATAAGATGTTTCGCGTAACGTCTAACTAAGTGTTCAAAATTTCATCAAAATCAGTTCAGATTTAGATATATAACACTCATCCGATTTGACCTATTAAGGCTGTAGAAGGCGCAATTTTGGTCCGATCTTTTCCAAATTTGGCACGAAGTGCTTTTTGTGACGTTTCAATATGTGTACAAAATTTCATCAGTATCGGATCAGATTTATTATACCCACCACCGACGGATAAGGGTATATTCAAAAATAGAGATATTGGTCTGAAACTTTGCACAGATTCTCTTTTTTGTCCATAAGCTGGTTAAGTTCGAAGATGGGATCGGATCAGATTTTGCTGAAATTTGGGACAGTGAGTAACGTTGGGCCCTTCGACATCCTTCGTCAATTTGGCCCAAATCGGTCCAAATTTGGATATAGCTGCCATATAGACCGATCCATATTTATTATTCGATTTTGCTGAAATTTAGGATAGTGAGTTGTGTTGAGCCCTTCGACATCTTTCGTCATTTTGGCCCAGATCGGTCCAGATTTGGATATAGCTGCCATATAGACCGATCCTCAGATTTAGGGTCATTGGCCCATTAAAGCCGCATTTATTATCCGATTTTGCTGAAATTTGGGTCAGTGAGTTGCCTTAGGCCCTTCGACATCTTTCTTCAATTTGGCACTGATCCGTTCAGATTTGGATATAGCTGCCATATAGACCGATCTCTCGATTTAAGGTTTTATGCCCATAAAAAGCGCATTTATTGTCCGATGTCGCCGAAATTTGGGACAGTGAGGTGTGTTGGGCTCTTCGATGTTGGTCTTCAATTTCAGATCGAACCAGATTTGAATATAGCTGCCATATACACCGATCTCTCGGTTGAACAATGACTTGTTTTTTTTTTTTTTTTTGATATGCAGATTTTCTAGCATATAATTGCCCTTCACTGGAAATACATGACATATTGCTGTTTCTGCGTCTACCGGCAATGATTTCAAATTCCATAATCAAGTTCTTCGCATCGGGTTTAACTTTGAATTGATAATAATAGGCAGAATTAATAATGAAATAATATCCAAACCCAAAAACGATGAAATATTCCCCAAATTACTTGCTTGAAGGTTACTTTATAGCGACCTTATATTGCCATTGTATGAATAACAGCTTCCACAAAATTAAACCATTTAAATCGATTCGTGACGCCTTTAATTTTCAACTGCAACCGCAATACGCCATTTCAGCATTTACTTCTTTCTTTTATTTCCCCAACTTCAAAGTAACGAACAACAAGCCTTAAATGTGTTGGCATTTTCCAAAACAAAACCCCAGATTTTTAGAAACCTGCTGTGATTGTTGTTAACACCTCCCCCAAATGCAATGTCTAAAAGAACAGAAAAACTCGAGTCCCTTAACATTTCTTCCAATATCGACTTCGAAAGGATAAATAAGGAAAACTAAAGGATATTTTGTAGGACAAAAGTGTGACTTGCACGAGAACAAATATTTACATTAATCAATAAACAAATCACAGAAAAATCCAACCGTCAACAAAAATATTCCTAAGAAATGGAATCCAAGGAATCCAGCAAGAAAAAACTTTATTTTCTTAGGGTTCAAGTGAAAAAAAAAAAATTTGGAAATAAACTGAAGACTCCTAAAAAAAGAACAACAATGATAAAAATTCTCTAAGGAAATCTTTACTACACAGACTGTTTCTTTCGCTCTTTGTTGTCAGCTATGAAACCACGGGGGTTGTTTCGTTTCCATGGCATCTTAAATCAAACAATCAGTAATAGCCAGGGAAATAGACAAAGAAAATTCCACCCCTTAAACTCGGCTTGAAGATATGCAGAATCACAAGTCATGGTGGTGGTTTGTGTTTTATGGCCTTGCCCCAGTAGCCTATCAGAATTAAGCAGCAGGATACATGATAAGAATTTTTTTTTAGATTTTGTGCCAAGGAAATAAAATCGTATAAATACTGGCCCTGGTTTGTTGAAGAAATCAGTTCTGTTGGCATTTTCAGAGTGTTAACAACTCATTTTCGAAAAATTAGTTTCAGTCTTCCAAGAAAATGGAGCTAATTTGGAAAATTTTCAAAAGACGTTTCGGCAGCAAAAGTACGGCGAATGACAAGAGGAGAAAAAGAGCAGCTAAGAAGAAATTAAACAAAAAATGAAAGCAGCTTCAAATCGTATCACTCCCCGCTGAATTATGAAGAAAGAGGTTTTATTCGTCCCGGTCAAGTCATGCTCTGCTGTGATCAACGTTTTCTGACAAACAAAGTGTGAGTTTAAGTCTCAAAGGCGTATTCACCATTTTGTGCCTTATACCTCAATCAACTGCTGAGCCGCTTTGCGTCTACGCATTCTTACTACAAAGCAGTTTGGTTTGAAAGCTTTAATTTATAGTTGCAATAGTTTGATGTAACTCAGCTGTGATTAATCCTAGAAAAAATTTAAATTTTATTTAAAAAAAATATATATTTTAGTTATGTAAGTAGACAAATCAAAGTCTTCCATTTTCAAAATTTTTCTTTTCCCAAGAGAAATTTTGTCTTTTGACCAGCTTTAATAGTTATTAAGTCTAATTTCTAATTGTAACCCATAGAATAGGTCTTCCGGTTTGTTTGTTTTGCTTGTAAAAAAAAATTATTGTAAAAAAAATATATGAAATAATTTTTTGCAATTGATTTTAGTTTTAAGAAATTGTCAAGAATAAAAATAAAATGTCTTGTAAATATCACCCCCAACCTAAAATATTTGAAATTTTTTTATTACATTTGAAGGCTAAATGGGAAAAATTTAAATTCAAACAAAGGAAAAGGGCAAACACGAATGTTTTGCGGGAAATATTGGGTTGCCCAAAAAGTAATTGCGGATTTTTCATATAGTCGGCGTTGACAAATTTTTTCAAGGGCTTGTGACTCTGTAATTGCTTTCTTTCTTCTGTCAGTTATCAGCTGTTACTTTTAGCTTGCTTTAGAAAAAAAGTGTAAAAAAAAATATATTTGATTAAAGTTCATTCTAAGTTTTATTAAAAATGCATTTAGTTTCTTTTAAAAAATTCGCAATTACTTTTTGGGCAACCCAATAATAATAAACATAGTTCGTATTTTAAGACTTGATGAACTTTTGCTCAAAATAGAACTGCATGTATTACAAATTCCATATAACTAGAGAAAATTAGAACTAGATTTGAACAAGTAAAAGCGTGATAAGTTCGGCCGGGCCGAATCTTATATACCCTCCACCATGGATCGCATTTGTCGAGTTCTTTTCCCGGCATCTCTTCTTAGGCAAAAAATGATATAAGAAAATAAAGAAGATAAATCTGCTATAAGAGCGATATCAAGATATGATCCGGTTTAGACCACAATAGAATTCTATGTTGGAGACCTGTGTAAAATGTCAGCCAATTCGTATAAGAATTGCGCCCATTGGGGCTCACGAAGTAAAATAGAGAGAACGATTTATATGGGATCTGAATCGGGCTATAGACCGATTCAGACCATAATAAACACGTTTGTTGATGGTCATGAGAGGATCCGTCGTACAAAATTTTAGGCATATCGGATAATAATTGCGACCTCTAGGGGTCAAGAAGTCAAGATCCAAGATCGGTTTATATGGCAGCTATATCAGGTTATGAACCGATTTGAACCTTATTTGACACAGCTGTTGAAAGTAAAAATAAAATACGTCGTGCAAAATTTTAGCCAAATCGGATAAGAATTGCGCACTCTAGAAGCTCAAGAAGTCAAATCCCTAGATCTGTTTATATGACAGCTATATCAAGTTATAGACCGATTTCAACCATACTTGGCACAGTTGTTGGATATCATAACGAAATACTTCGTGCAAAAATTCATTCAAATCGGATAAGAATTGTGCCATCTAGAGGCTCAAGAAGTCAAGACCCAAGATCGGTTTATATGGCAGCTATATCAGGTTATGGACCGATTTGAACCCTACTTGGCACAGTTGTTGGGTATCATAACAAAACACGTCGTGCGAAATTCCATTCTAATCGGATAGGAATTGCGCCCTCTAGAAGCTCAAGAAGTCAAATCCCCAGATCTGTTTATATGACAGCTACATCAAGTTATGGATCGATTTCAACCATACTTGGCACAGTTGTTGGATATCATAACGAAATACTTCGTGCAAAAATTCATGCAAATCGGATAGGAATTGCGCACGCTAGAGGCTCAAGAAGTCAAGACCCAAGATCGGTTAATATGGCAGCTATATCAGGTTATGGACCGATTTGAACCATACTTGGCACTGTTGTTGGATATAACAACAAAACACGTCGTGCAAAATTTCATTTCAATCTGATAAGAATTGCGCACTCTAGAGGCTCAAGAAGTCAAGACCCAAGATCGGTTTATATGACAGCTATATCAGGTTATGGACCGATTTGAACCATACTTGGCACAGTTGTTGGATATCATAACAAAACACGCCGTGCAAAATTTCATTTCAATCTGATAAGAATTGCGCACGCTAGAGGCTCAAGAAGTCAAGACCCAAGATCGGTTTATATGGCAGCTACATCAGGTTATGGACCGATTTGACCCATACTTGGCACAGTTGTTGGATACCATAACAAAACACGTCGTGCAAAATTTCATTCTAATCGGATAAGAATTGCGCCCTCTAGAGGCTCAAGAAGTCAAGACCCAAGATCGGATTATATGGCAGCTATATCAGGTTATGGACCGATTTGAACCATACTTGGCACAGTTGTTGGATATAATAACAAAACACGTCGTGCAAAATTTCATTTCAATCGGATAAGAATTGCGCACTCTAGAGGCTCAAGAAGTCAAGACCCAAGATCGGTTTATATGGCAGCTATATCAGGTTATAAACCGATTTGAACCATACTTGGCACAGTTGTTGGATATCATAACAAAACATGTCGTGCAAAATTTCATTTCAATCGGATAAGAATTGCGCACTCTAGAGGCTCAAGAAGTCAAGACCCAAAATCGGTTTATATGGCAGCTATATCAAAACATTGACCGATATGGCCCATTTACAACACCAACTGACCTACACTAATAAGAAGTATTTGTGCAAAATTTCAAGCGGCTAGCTTTACTCCTTCGGAAGTTAGCGTGCCTTCGACAGACAGACGGACGGACATGGCTAGATCGACATAAAATTTCACGACGATCAAGAATATATATACTTTATAGGGTCTCAGACGAATATTTCGAGTAGTTACAATCAGAATAACAGAATTAGTATACCCCCCATCTTATGGTAGAGGGTATAAAAAACAAGTAAAAGCGTGCTAAGTTCGGCCGGGCCGAATCTTATATACCCTCCACCACGGATCGCATTTGTCAAGTTCTTTTCCCGGCATCTCTTCTTAGGCAAAAAAGTATATAAGAAAAGAGTTACTCTGCTATTAAAACGATATCAAGATATGGTCCGCTTCGGACCACAATTAAATTATATGTTGGAGGCCTGTGTAAAATTTCAGCCAATTCGTTTAAGAATTGCGCCCATTGGGGCTCACGAAGTAAAATAGAGAGAACGATTTATATGGGATCTGTATCGGGCTATAGACCGATTCAGACCATAATAAACACGTTTGTTGATGGTCATGAGAGGATCCATCGTACAAAATTTCAGGCATATCGGATAATAATTGCGACCTCTAGGGGTCAAGAAGTCAAGATCCCAGATCGGTTTATATGGCAGCTATATCAGGTTATGAACCGATTTGAACCTTATTTGACCCAGTTGTTGAAAGTAAAAATAAAATACGTCATGCAAAATTTCAGCCAAATCGGATAGGAATTGCGCCCTCTAGAAGCTCAAGAAATCAAATCCCCAGATCTGTTTATATGACAGCTATATCAGTTTATGAACCGATTTGAACCATACTTGGCACAGTTGTTGGATATCATAACGAAATACTTCGTGCAAAAATTCATTCAAATCGGATAAGAATTGTGCCCTCTAGAGGGTCAAGAAGACAAGACCCAAGATCGGTTTATATGGCAGCTATATCAGGTTATGGACTGATTTGAACCATACTTGACACAGTTGTTGGGTATCATAACAAAACACGTCGTGCGAAATTCCATTCCAATCGGATAAGAATTGCGCACTCTAGAGGCTCAAGAAGTCAAGACCCAAGATCGGTTTATATGGTAGCTATATCAGGTTATGGACCGATTTGAACCATACTTGGCACTGTTGTTGGATATAATAAGAAAACACGTCGTGCAAAATTTCATTCCAATCGGATTAGAATTGCGCACTCTAGAGGCTCAAGAAGTCAAGACCCAAGATCTGTTTATATGGCAGCTATATCAGGTTATGGACCGATTTGAACCATACTTGGCACAGTTGTTGGATATCATAACAAAACACGTTGTGCAAAATTTCATTCCAATCGGATAAGAATTGCGCACGCTAGAGGCTCAAGAAGTCAAGACCCAAGATCGGTTTATATGGCAGCTATATCAGGTTATGGTCCGATTTGAACCATACTTGGCACAGTTGTTGGATATCATAGCAAAACACGTTATGCAAAATTTCGTTCCAATCGGATAAGAATTGCGCACTCTACAGGCTCAAGAAGTCAAGACCCAAGATCGGTTTATATGGCAGCTATATCAAAACATGGACCGATATGGCCCATTTACAATACCAACCGACCTACACTAATAAGAAGTATTTGTGCAAAATTTCAAGCGGCTAGCTTTACTCCTTCGGAAGTTAGCGTGCTTTCGACAGACAGACGGACGGACGGACGGACGGACGGACGGACGGACGGACGGACGGACGGACGGACGGACGGACGGACGGACGGACGGACGGACGGACGGACGGACGGACGGACGGACGGACGGACGGACGGACGGACGGACGGACAGACGGACGGACGGACGGACGGACAGACGGACGGACATGGCTAGATCGACATAAAATGTCACGACGATCAAGAATATATATACTTTATGGGGTCTCAGACGAATATTTCGAGTAGTTACAAACAGAATGACGAAATTAGTATACCCCCCATCTTATGGTGGAGGGTATAAAAACCGTGTAGTGTAGATAAAAGACATAGAGTAATGCAAAGTTTGTGTCTTAAGTCTTTAGTATTGTACAGAAATTTTAAGACATTTTTGTTGCCATACTAAATTTACAATTCTTTGAAAACTTCGATTGCTAGAGAAGAGTCCCAGTGATAGGTCAGGTGCCACTGACTCTTACCCAAATACTGAGTACCAATGATACTGGAGATGACAAGGCGATTTATTGGCGTCTTCAAACAACCAATGGCCAACATCAGCGTCTGTCTTCAGGGGCGACAGGAAGCTAGCGTCGGATCTTGGAGCAAGCGGCTCTCGACATCTATGGCCAGTAAACCGCCTCTGAAAAGTATTACGCTGAGAAACAAAAGAATAGTTACAAGTAAAAACGTGTTAATTTCGGAGGTACCGAACTTTGGGTACTCACCACCTTTGGATACTTACCACCCGTTTTATCAAATAGGGGCTGGTCGGGATCGTATTTGATTCAAGTTCAGAGAACTCTTTTACAGGTCACAGTTTCAGCGACATCAGACAATTAATCCGCTTTTTATGGGATTAAGACCCTAAGTTGGAATATCTGTCCATAAGGCAGCTATATCTAAATATAGTCTGATCTAGACGATATTCTAGTCGGATGATGGGAGGCTTAATACAAGCCACTGTATCAAATTCCAGCGAAATAGGATAGCAAATGCGTCGACAGATCGGTCTATGTGCCATGTATATTCCAAATTTCGTCCGATCTAAACCATATTTGAGTCGGATATGGGGAGGATTTAAACAACTCATTGTTTAACATTTCAGCAAAATAGGCTAATAAATGAAGCTGTTATAAGTTTCAGACCTTTAATCGGCAGATCGGTCTATATGGTAGCTATTTCTAAATTTTATCCGACCTTATTCATATTTGGGTCGGATGTCGAGAGTCTTAATATAACTCCCTGTTTCAAATTTCGTCTAAATTGGGTAATAAATGCATCTTTCATGGGTTTCAGTCCCTAAATCAGCAGATCGGTCTATACGGCAGCCATATCTGAATATTAGCCGACCTGAACCATATTAAGTTCGGGAGGTAAGTAATAGAGTAATAAACAAAGCTTTTCAGGGTTCCAGACCTTCAATCGGCAGATCGATCTATATTACAGCTATATTTAAATGCAGTCCGATCTGAATCATATTCGGATCTGACGTCGGGGGGCCTAAAACAACTCACTGTTTCAAATTTCAGCGAAATCGGGTAATAAATACGCCAGATATATCCAAATATGGTCCGATTTGGCCGGTTCAAGAACTTAACCAGCGTGCACCAAAAAGATGTATCTATGCCAAATTTCAGCTCAAAATCTCAATTTTTGAAGGCTGTAGAGTGATAACAACTGATGGACGGACAGACACACAGACATCGTTAAGTCCCCTTAGAATTTTGGGACTATTCAAAATGTTTATACTTTGTAGGGTCAGAAATCTATATTTCGATGTATTGCGAACGGAATGACTAATTGAATATACCCCCTATCCTAAGGTGGTGGGTATAACAACGCACTCCCCTAACGTTGACGTCCCCCGTAAATGAAAGAAGGACCATGACCTGCTTTCATATAATATGGATTTGTAAGGCTGCAGAAGCTCAACTTTTAATTCGATCTTTATAAAGTTTTGTGCGAGATGTTTCATTTGACTTTGATTTGATTTTTTCTTACCTTGCTGGTTCAATACCAATCTTATTTGTGCCCGTGCCCCGACATTCGACAAGCACGGGCCGACCAAGATTATTTTCTACCAGCGCCTAGAGAGAAAACGACCGCTGCTCCACACACGATATTCAAATCATTGTGGAAGATTTAAATGTGAAAATAGGGAGGAATAATATCTTTGGTCTAACAGTCGGAAAATTTAACCTCCAAAGTACTGCCGGGCCGAACTTTGGATACCCACCACCTCGGGTAAATATGTAAACCACCTTTCATCATAATCTGGCTAAAAATGCATAATTTATGCCCCTATAGTAGTTATATCAAAATATGGTCCGATTTGGACCAAATTCGGCACTGACATTGAGTGGTCTAATATGTACAAGTCATTTCCCAATTTCGTAGAACAAAACATTGGTCTGTTTGGTAGCTATACCCAAATACGGACCGATCTGAACCATATACGACACGTATGTCGAAAAGCCTAACATAGGTAACTGTGCCAAATTTCAGCGAAATAGGATTATAAATGCGCCTTTTATGGGGCCAAGATTTTAAATCGAGAGATCGGTCTATATGGCAGCCATATCCAAATCTGAACCGATCAAGGCCAAATCAAAGTGGGATATCGAAAGGCCTAGCACAACTCACTGTCCCAAATTTTGGCAAAATCCGACAATAAATGCACCTTTTATGGTCCCAAAACCTTAAATCGAAAAATCGGTCTATACGGCAGATATATCCAAATCAGAATCGATCTGGGCCAAATTGAAGATGAAACTTACTGTCCCCAATATCAGCAAAATCGGATAATAAATGTGGCTTTTATGAACCTAAGACTTTAAATCGGCAGATCAGTCTATATGTCGGCAAAGTCGGATAATAAATGTGGCTTTTATGGACCTAAGGCTTTAAATCGGCAGATCAGTCTATATGGCAGCTATATCCAAGTCTGGACCGATCTGTGCCAAATTGCAGAAAGATGTCGAAAAGACTGTCCTAAATTTCGGCGAAGTAAATTAGCATTTTATGGGCCCAAAACCTTTAATCGAGAGATCGGTCTATACGGCAGCTATATCCAAATCTGAACCGATCTATGCCAAATTGTAGAAATATGTCGAAAAGACTAATATAACTCACTGTCCTAAATGTCGGCGAATCGGGACAATAAATGCGCACTTTATTGGCCCAAAACTTTTAATCGAGAGATCGGTCTATACGGCAGCTTTATCCAAATCTATACCGATCTGGGCCAAAATGAAGATGAATGTCGAAGGGCCTAACATAACTCTCTGTGTCAAATTTTGCCAAAATCGGACAATAAATGCGCCTTTTATGGGCCCAAAACCTTAAACCGAAAGATCGGTCTATATGGCAGCTTTAACTAACTCTAGACTGATCGGGACCAAATTGAAGAAGGAAGTCGTAGGGACTAACACAACTCACAGTCCCAAATTTCATCAAAATCGGATAATAAATGCCTAAGACTATATCCAAATCTAGACCAATCGGGGTCAAACTGCGGAAAGATGTCGAGGGGCGCAATACAACTCGTTGTCCTAAACTTCAGTAAAATCGGATAATAAATGTTTCTTTGATGGTCCCAAGACCACAAATCGAGAGATCGGTCTATATAGAAGCTATATCCAAATCTGGACCGCTCTGTGCCAAATTGCAAAAAAATGTGGAAGAGCTTAACACAACTCACTCTCCCAAATTTCGGTGAAGTGGGACAATAAATGCGCACTTCATGGGCCCAAGTCCTTAAACCGAGAGATCGGACCACATGGCAGCTATACCAAAATCTGAACCGATCGAGGCCAAATAGAAGAAGAATATCGAGTAGCCTAACACAATTCACTGTTCCAAATGTTTGCAAAATCGGACAATAAATGCGCATTTTAAAGGCCAAAAATCTTAAATCGAGAGATCGGTCTATATGGCAGCTATATCCAAATTTGGACCGATCTGAGCAAAATTCCAGAAAGATGTCGCAGGGTCTAACACAACCCACTGTGCTAAAGTTCGGATAATAAATGTGGCTTTCATGGGCCTAAGACCCTAAATCGGCGGATCGGTCTATATGGGGGCTATATCAAGATATAGTCCGATATAGCCCATCTTCGAATTTAACCTGCTTATGGACAAAAAAAGAATCTGTGCAAAATTTCAGCTCAATATCTCGATTTTTAAACACTGTAGCGTGATTTTAACAGACAGACGGACGGACATGTCTAGATCGTCTTAGATTTTTACGCTGATCAAGAATATATATACTTTATAGGGTCGGAAATGGATATTTCGATGTGTTGCAAATGGAATGACAAAATAAATATACCCCCATCCTTCGGGGGTGGGTATAATAATATATGAACACCGATCAAGATAGAATAGGACAGCCGTTAAAGGTCTTTGGTAATACTCGTTGTATAGACTTTTTGGCCTGAAATTGGGATAGAGAGGATTCACTTTTTATTGCAACTTGGTTCCAAGTGTCGGGGGCGACCGATCTCCTGCTCCCAATAAAATCAACACAAAACTGTCATGTTGACGCACCGGGACCATATTGTAGTCAAATGACGAGGGGCCACGCACAAAAAAAGGAAAGGGAAATTAAGTAAGTAAAAACTTGCTAAGTTCGAATCTTGGCTAGCCACTACCATGGATTCCGCCCCAAATCCACAGTTATTAACTGAGTTTGGATTTGGCGGTGAAGGCCGAAGCCTTTTGGGTCGACGCAGTCCGAGTAAAGGGCGTGGACGACAAACGCGCATATAACCCTGTGGAACAGCGAAACGGTCGGTAGGACGGCGAAAATCCTATGGGGGATCCAGATCGTGACGAGGCTTATTCTGAAAGGAAGTAAGAAGAGGGTCAATATAGCCATTGATATCATAACGGGACATATAGGACTACGAGCTCACTTATGTAAAATCGGTGCGGCAAGTGAGAGCATGTGTAGGGCATGTGGGGAAGATGATGAGCCATTGGAGCATTTCCTTTGTCATTGCCCGGCTTTCGCGTCTAACAGACACCGGTACTTAGGTGGGGACACGATACCAGACAGGAATTCCTAACTTAGATTTTCTTTTTCGAGGTTACTTTTTTAGTATTTAGAGCGCACAACAACCCAATTACTGGCTTAGGTGTTTGTTTATAACGGCATGGGGCCGATTAACATCCGCACCCTCTTTTCAACCTAACCGAACTGAGTTTGTATCTGTATTACTATGAAGCAATAAAATCGGGAATTCAATCATCTCAAGAAGTCATATCGGGATATCGGTACTTATGGCGGCCTAAATCACCAAATTGACCGATTCGGATAAATCTTGGCACTGATGTTTGTGAGTCAACCAAATCAGGTGAAAATTAAGGCTTCTCGGGGATCAAGAAGTCAAATCCGGGGATCGATTTATATGGCGGCTTTATCTGTTCATAGACCGATTCGGATCATACTTAGCATGGATTATGTAAATTGAGGCTTCTAGGGGCTCAAGAAATCAAATCCGGGAATCATTATATTTATATGTAGGCTACATCAGTTTATAGACCGGTTCAGATCGTACTTGATATGTTTGGTGGAAGTCATAATACAATTTTTATACCCTCCACCATAGGATTTCGTCATTCTGTTTGTAACTACTCGAAATATTCGTCTGAGACCTCGTAAAGTATATATATTCTTGATCGTCGCGACATTTTATGTCGATCTAGCCATGTCCGTCCGTCCGTCTGCCTGTCGAAAGCACGCTAACTTCCGAAGGAGTAAAGCTAGCCGCTTGAAATTTTGCACAAGTACTTCTTATTAGTGTAGGTCTGTTGGTATTGTAAATGGGCCATATCGGTCCATGTTTTGATATAGCTGCCATATAAACCGATCTTGGGTCTTGACTTCTTGAGCCTCTAGAGGGCGCAATTCTTATGTGATGTGAATGAAATTTTGCACGACGTGTTTTGTTATGATATCCAACAACTGTTCCAAGTATAGTTCAAATCGGTCCATAACCTGATATAGCTGCCATATAAACCAATCTTGGGTCTTGACTTCTACAGCCTCTAGAGTGCGCAATTCTTATCCGATTTGGTTGAAATTTTGCACGACGTATTTTGTTATGATAGCCAACAATTTCGTCAAGTATGGTTCAAAACGGTCCATAACCTGATATAGCTGTCATATAAACCGATCTTGGGTCTTGACTTCTTGAGCCTCTAGAGGGCGCAATTCTTATCCGATTTTAATGAAATTTTGCACGACGTGTTTTGTTATGATATCCAACAATTTCGTCAAGTATGGTTCAAAACGGTCCATAACCTGATATAGCTGTCATATAAACCGATCTTGGGTCTTGACTTCTTGAGCCTCTAGAGGGCACAATTCCTATCCGATTTGGCTGAAATTTTGCATGACGTATTTCATTCTTACTTTCAACAACTGTGTCAAATAAGGTTCTAATCGGATCACAACCCGATATAGCTGTCATATATACCGATCTGGGATCTTGAATTTTTGATCCTCTAGAGGTCGTAATTATTATCCGATTTGCCTGAAATTTTGTACGACGGATCCTCTCATGACCATCAACATACGTGTTTATTATGGTCTGAATCGGTCTATAGCCCGATACAGCTCGATCTCTCCATTTTACTTTTTGAGCCCCCAAAGGGCGCAATTCTTATTCGAATTGGCTGACATTTTACACAGGTCTCCAACATATAATTTAATTGTGGTCCAAACCGATATCGCTCTAATAGCAGAGCAAATCTTTTCTTATATCCTTTTTTTGCCTAAGAAGAGATGCCGGGAAAAGAACTCTACAAATGCGATCCATAGTGGAGGGTATATAAGATTCGGCCCGGCCGAACTTAGCACGCTTTTACTTGTTTGTTCTAAATTGCACCCAAATTGGATGAAAATTGAGGCTTCTATGGGCTCAAGTAATCAAATCTGGAGATCGGTTTATTTGTGGCTATATCTGTGTATAGATCGAATGGGATCATACTCGGTATAGATGTTGAATGTTTCAAATTTTAGCCAAATCGGATGAAAATTGAGACTTCTAAGGGCTCAAGAAATCAAATCCGGGAATCGGTTTATCTGAACCGATATTGCCAATTTGCAATCCCTAGCGATCTACATCAATAAGAAGTATCAATGCAAAATTTCAAGGGGCTAGATTTACGCGTTCGACCTCTATCGTGATTTCGACAGACGGACGAACGGACATGGCTAGATAGACTCAGAATGTCGAGAACATCGGGAATAAGTATACTTTATGGGGTCACAGAACAATATTTCGATGTGTTAAAAATGGAATGACTAGATTAGTATACCCCCATCTTACACGGGTATTTACCCGAGTAGGATGGGGGTATTCCCGGATATTTACCCAATTTACCGGGTAAATACCTTTTGGATATTTACCCATCGCCCATCTCTATTCATTGGCAAACTTGAAATAACGAAGGTGGTTTCTAAATATAGCCCAAGTGGTGGTTATCCAAAGTTCAGCCCGGTCGGACTTAATGCCTTTTTACAATACTTGTATTAAAATGTTTGTACATATATTATACCACTACTGCGGTACAGGGTACTAAGTACATTTTTTATTGTAACACCTAGAAGGAAGAGGAAGGAAGATAGATCCTATAAGAAGTATACCGAGAGACTCAGAATCACTTTTTGATTCGATTTAGCTATGTCCGACCGTCTGTCTGTCCATATTAATTTGTGTACAAAGTACAGGTCGCAGTTTTCATCCGATCGTCTTAAAATTTGGTACAGGCATGTTTTTCGGCCTAGAGACGAAGCCTAGTGAAATTGGAACAAGTAAAAAGGCGTTAAGTTCGGCCGCATAATTTATGCCCCAATAGCAGTTTTATCAAACTATGGTCCGATTTGGACCAAATTCGACACGGATATTGAGAGGTCTGATAAGTACAAGTCGTTGTATAATTTTGTAGAACAAAATATGGGTTGTTGGTAGCCATATCCAAATATGGACCGATCTGAACCATATACCACACGGATGTCGAAAAACCTAACATAAGTCACTATGCCAAATTTCAGCGAACAAAATATGGGTTTTTTGGTAGCCATATCCAAATATGAACCGATCTGAACCATATACCACACGGATGTCGAAAAACCTAACATAAGTCACTGTGCCAAATTTCAGCGAAATAGGATTATAAATGCGCCTTTTATGGGTCCAAAACCTTTAATCGAGAGATCGGTCTATATGAACCGATCTGTGCCATACTGCAGAAAGACGTCGACAGGTCTGACATCACTCATTGTCCCAAATTTTTGTCGAAATCGGGCAATAAATGCCCTTTTTTTTGGCCCAACACCTTAAATCGAGATATTGGTCTATATGGCTATATCTAAATGTGGTCTATGTCTAATTTGTATCTAAATCTGGATCTGAGCCAATTTGACGAAGGATATCGAAGGGCCTAACACAACTCACCATTCCAAAATTTCAGCAAAATCGGAAAATAAATGTGCCTTTTATGGATCTAAGACCCCAAATCGGAGGATCGATCTATATTTTAAAGACTGTATCGTGATTTCAACAGTCTTAGATTTTTACGCTGATCAAGAATATATATACTTTATAGGGTCGGAAATGGATATTTCAATGTGTTGCAAACGGAATGACAAAATTTCGTAGAAATCGGTTAAGATGTAGATATAGCTCACATATATATAGCGCCCGATTTTCACTCCCAGAGCCACTGCAAGCGCATTTATTGACCTATCTTCCTAAAATGAGCACAACGCTTTCCTCGACGACTTCCACAACATCTATACAGTTTAGTCGAAATTGGTTTAGATATAGATATAGCTCCCATAGAGATGTTCGTCCGATTTGCAGTAATAATGCTATAAAATGGTCATTTGTCAACAATTCTCTCAAAATTTGGCAGGAAAGATTTTCTTATGACTCTCAATACTACTGGTGAATTCCGTAGAAATGGGTTCAGATTTAGATATAGCTGTCGTATATATATATTGGGTTGCCCAAAAAATAGTTGCGGATTTTTCATATAGTCGGCGTTGACAAATTTTTTCACATCTTGTGACTCTGTAATAGCATTCTTTCGTCTGTCAGTTATCAGCTGTTACTTTTAGCTTGCTTTAGAAAAAAGTGTAAAAAAAGTATATTTGATTAAAGTTATTTCTAAGTTTTATTAAAGATGCATTTACTTTCTTTCAAAAAATCCGCAATTACTTTTTGGGCAACCCAATATATCGTCCGATCATTTCTATGATCACCGCAAGCGCTTTTATTGACTAATCTTGCCAATCTCCCCGACGACTACCACAATATGTGAAAAGTTTGGTAGAAATCGGTTCAGATTTAGCTCCCATATATATATTCGTCAGATTTGGACTGATATTACAATAAAGTGCTCATTTGTTAACCGATTCTCTCAAAATTTGAAAGGAAGGATTTTCTTATGTCTTTTAATATTACCGGTGAATATCATAGAAATCGGTTCAGGTTTATATATAGCTGCCATATATCTATTTCGCCCGATTTTCACTTCTAGGGTCACTGCAAGCGCACTATTGGCCAATATTGCCAAAATTGTGCACAACCCTTTCCTCGATGACTACCACAATTTCTAAGAAGTTTGGTCAAAATCGCATTGGATTTAGATGTAGCCCCCTATATATGTTCATCAGACATTGGCTAATCTGCAATGTCCACCGCATTTATTACAGTTTGAACATATTTGCTCGAAATTTGACTCCTTACTGTATTTTTATACCCACCACCGAAGGATGGGGGTATATTCATTTTGTCATTCCGTTTGCAACACATCGAAATATCCATTTCCGACCCTATAATCAGCGTAAAAATCTAAGACGATCTAGACATGTCCGTCCGTCTGTCCGTCTGTCTGTCGAAATCACGCTACAGTCTTTAAAAATAGAGATATTGAGCTGAAATTTTGCACAGATTCTTTTTTTGTCCATAAGCAGGTTAACTTCAAAGATGGGATATATCGGACTATATCTTGATATAGCCTCCATATAGATCGATACGCCGATTTAGGGTCTTAGGACCATAAAAGCCACATTTATTATCCGATTTTGTTGAAATTTGGGGCAGTGAGTTGTGTTTGGCCATTTGACATCCTTCGTTAATTTGGCTCAGATCGGTCCAGATTTGGATATAGCTGCCATATAGACCGATCCTCCGATTTAGGGTGATAGGCCCATAAAAGCCACATTTATTATCCGATTTTGTTCAAATTTGGGACAGTGAGTTGTGTTAGACCCTTCGATATCCTTCTTAAATTTGGTTCAGATCGGTTCAGATTTGTATATAGCTGCCATATAGACCGATCCTGCGATTTAGGGTCTTAGGCCCATAAAAGCCACATTTATTAACCGATTTTACTGAAATTTAAGACAGTGAGTTGTGTTAGGCCCCTCGACATCTTTTATCAATTTGGACCAGATCGGTCGAGATTTGGATATAGCTGCCATATAGACCGATCCGCCGATTTAGGGTCTATGGCACATAAAAGCCACATTTGTAATCCGATTTTGCTGAAATGTGGGACAGTGAGTTGTGTTAGGCCTTTCGATATCCTTCGTCAATTTGGCTCCGATCGGTCCAGATTTGGATATGGCTGCCATATAGACCGATCCTCCCATTTAGGGTCTAAGGCCCATAAAAGCCACATTTATTATCCGATTTTGTTCAAATTTGGGACAGTGAGTTGTGTTAGACCATTCGATATACTTCTTAAGTTTGGTTCAGATCGGTTCAGATTTGCATATAGCTGCCATATAGACCGATCCTGCGATTTAGGGTCTTAGGCCCACAAAAGCCACATTTATTATCCGATTTTACTGAAATTTAAGACAGTGAGTTGTGTTAGGCCCCTCGACATCATTTATTAATTTGGACCAGATCGGTCGAGATTTGGATATAGCTGCCATATAGACCGATCCCCCGATTTAGGGTCTTAGGCCCATAAAAGCCACATTTATCATCCGATTTTGCTGAAATTTGGGACAGTGAGTTACGTTAGGCTCCTCGACATCCTTCGTTAATTTGGCCCAGATCGGTCCAGATTTGGATATAGCTGCGATATAGACCGATCCTCCGATTTACGGTCTTAAGCCCATAAAAGCTACATTAATTGTCCGATTTTGTTAAAATTTGGGACAGTGAGTTGTGTTAGGCCCTTCGACATCCTTCGTCAATTTGGCCCGGATCGGTTCAGATTTGGTTATAGCTGCCATATAGATCTATCCTCAGATTTAGGGTCTTAGGCCCAAAAAAGCCACATTAAATGTCCAATTTTGTTGAAATTTGGGACAGTGAGTTGTGTTAGGCTCCTACATCGTTCGTTAATTTGGCCCGGATCGGTTCAGATTTGGTTATAGCTGCCATATAGACAGGTCTTAAGCCCATAAAAGCCACATTTATTATCCGATTTTGTTAAAATTTGGGACAGTGAGTTGTGTTAAGCCCTTCGACATCCTTCGTCAATTTGGCTCAGATCGGTCCAGATTTGGATATAGCTGCCGTATAGACCTATCCTCAGATTTAGGGTCTTAGGCCCATAAAAGCCACATTTATTATCCGATTTTACTGAAATTTAAGACAGTGAGTTGTGTTAGGCCTTTCGTCATCCTTCGTCAATTTGGCTCAGATCGGTCTAGTTCGGGATATAGCTGTCATATAGACCGATCCTCCGATTTAGGGTCTTAGGCCCATATTTATTGCCCGATGTCGCCGAAATTTGGAACATTGAGTTAGGTTAAACCCCTTGACATAGTTCTACATTATGGCACAGATCGGTCAAGATTTGGATATTGCTGCCATATAGACCGATCTCTCGGTTTTAGGTTTTGGGGCCAGAAAAAGCGCATTTATTGTCCGATGTCGCCGCAATTTGGGAGAGTGAGTTGTGTTGGGCCGTTCGACATCCTTCTTCAATTTCACTCATATCGATCAAGATTTGGATATAGCTGCCATATAGACCGATATCTCGATTTCAAGTTTTGGCCTCAAAAAAGACGCATTTATAATCCGATTTAACTGAAATTTGACACATTGACTTATGTTAGACTTTTCGACATCCATGTTATATATGGTTCAGATCGGTTTATTTTTAGATATAGCTACTAAAAAGACCAATATTTTGTTATACATAGTTGAACAATGACTTGAACTTATTAGTATTTGGTCCAAATCGGATCATATTTCGACATAACTGCTATATGACGGAAGGTATGCAATTTGCACTGGATTTTGATGATAGGTATTTTACATATATACCCGAGGCGGTGGGTATCCAAAGTTCGGCCCGGCCGAACTTAACGCCTTTTTACTTCTTTTTATTCTTCTTGAAAATATTTAAAACGCAAGGCAATATTTTATCCTTATCTAAATATTTAAAATCTTTTAAATAAAATTAATTTCCTTTTTTTGTGTTTTTCTTACAAAATATTAAAACCCAAAACATTTTGTAAGAATTTATTTCTACTCATTTTTATCCATATATACATACACAGAAAGCTTAAACTACCAAAAAAAGGGCTTATGATTACAGAATAATTTTCACTAAAGCTAAAGCAAAACAAACAAACCGGAAGACAATGATATTAGATCATTCAAAACTAAAAATGTACAATGAAAATCTTACATGGCTAATAAATTGCACGGCAGTTTTACACACATTACAAACTATACTAAATGGAAGACATTGGATGTTAGGGCAATTTTTCTACAAAATCATTTGCTAAGACTTAAAAACTATTAAAGCTGTTGCTGTGTGTGTGCGTGTTTTCAACACTATTGCCACATTTCCAGTTAAAAGAGGGAGAGTAGTAGTTAAGGGCCAAACACAAGTCCACACGGAAGGGAGAAATCTTCAATTGTCTATTATCAGCCAAAAGGGGAAGGGATTTTTCACTTGCTTTCCGTTTCCTCACTCTGCTGCTTGCTGACTTGGCAGATCATTGATCTTAGCCCTTGAATTTGATGATGCTGTCGAGGGGGAAATGTCGGAGCATTTTTCTCTGGTTGGTGAGCAGAGAAATTCTGTTGCCATTTCTCTCTCAATTGCTTAGACAGGCCCAACGTCTTTTTTTCCTCCGAGACATACTTGGAAGAAAAACGATAAGAAAATCATAGATTTTCTCTGCCTTTTCTCCCCACACTGAAACAGCATTAGAAACTTGTGTTTGTTATGAAGTTGCGAGTTAGACTGACTTCTTTAGGCCATCAGGGCTAGTATTTATACTCAGTAACGGCTACTCAGTAATCTTAGCCAGAAACCATAGCCAGGTAGTTTTGTCCTCAGGGCCATCAACAAAAACACTCAAATGGTGGTGGGTTTTCACATATCCATTGCCTAACCGCCATCAACTAGTCCCTTCTAAATTGTGTTTGGTCATTACCTTTTATTATTCTTAACCTATCCCCTATTTGGTAATCATTTGGTGGATGCACTATCCTGTTGTATGTTGTTGTTGCCGTTTTAATGTTCTGATTATGCTGTTTTTCTTTGCCCATGAGTTTAGATTTTCTTTGTGCTGCGTGTGCGCATGTTAGAACCATTAAATTCTATTTGATTTAGTGCATAGGTGTTGGTGTTGTGTGTTTCTCCTTAAATTGTAGCCCATCATCATTTCACCTAATTAATTCAATTGTTATACCAAAACCTGTTATGCTGTCCAAGGAATTTCTAAAGCAGTGCTCATTCCGTATAGGCGAGGTGGATTATCATGAAAATAGAAAATTTATGAGAGAAATGAATTAAATAAAATTTCTTTAAAAAAGTTGTAGACATAGTGCCAGAAGGGGAGTGAAAATTATCGACGATTCTTTATAGGCTGTTATAAATTGTGGTCTTCCATGCCGTCGAAATTACATTTTACATCAGTCATAAGATTATTTGAAAGAAAAGGCAATCAACTTAATGTGGAAAACATGAAAACTCTTTGACGGTATCGAATGTAAGCAAAAGTTTTCATATTAAAGCTGTCTATATAAGGCGATAGGAGAATGGATAGAAGATAGGAGCAGCTCATACTATCGCGGTATAATCGAGGCGATTATAGGAAACCCGAATGGATTAGAAGAGGTCACAGTCTTGGATTGACGGAACTCTGGTATTGCCATCTGGGAGGTTAGGCTATACAGATAGATCAAAGCTTGAATAAAGAGTAGGCTTGGTGGCCTACATTAAAAATCCAGGGACTGACATCTGTTTTCGACTGCCTGACCATAAAACGATCTTGCAGATAGAGATTCAGGCGATCACGGAATGCGTGATGCGGTGTGTTCTTCACGCGAGGACGTCGAGTGTGAACATCTTTACGGACAGTAAATTGGTTACCAGAGCAATAACAACCAGGACGGTAAGGTCGCGAACAGTTTTGGAGTGTAAGAATGAGATCAACGCCTTCTCTGACGATGGCACAATCCGCATCAATTGGATACCGGGTCATAGCGGAGTAAAGGGGAATGAAAGAGCCGACGATTTGGCAGTGAAGGCCAAAGGACTGCCGTCAATTAACTGGGTTAACCCTTAACCTTTCGGGTCCCAGTTAAGGGCGTGGTCGACGAAAGCGAATATCGAAACGGTCGGTAAAACAAGTAAAAAGGCGTTAAGTTCGGCCGGGCCGAACTTTGGATACCCACCACCTCGGGTATATATGTAAACCACCTTTCATCAAAATTCGGTGAAAATTGCATATCTTATGTCATATAGCAGTTATATCGAAATATGATCCAATTTGGACCAAATGCTGATAAGTACAAGTCATTGTTTAATTGTGTATAACAAAATATTGGTCTTTTTACTTGTTATATCTAAAAATAAACCGATCTGAACTACATACGACACGGATGTCGAAAAGCATAACATAGGTCAGTGTGTCAAATTTCAGTGCAATCGGATTAAAAATGCGCCTTTTATGGGGCCAAGAATTTAAATCGAGAGATCGGTCTATATGGCAGCTATATGCAAATCTTGATCGATCTAGACCAAATTGCAGAAATATGTGTAGGGGCTTAACTCAACTCTTTGTCCAAATTTCGGCAAAATCGGACAATAAATGCGCTTTTTATGGCCCCAAAACCTAAAACCGAGAGATCGGTCTATATGGTAGCTATATCCAAATCTGGACCGATCTAAGCCAAATTGAAGGAGAATGTTGAAGGGCCTAAGACAACTCACTGTCCCAAATTTCCGCAAAATCGGATAGTAAATGTAGCTTTTATGGGCGTATGACCCCAAATCGGAGGATCGGTCTATATGGCAACTATATCCAAATCTGAACCGATCTGGGCCAAATTGACGAAGGGCGTTGAAAGGCTGAACACAACTCACTGTCCCAAATTTCAGCAAAATCAGATAATAAATGTGGCTTTTATGGGCCTAAGACCCTAAATTGGAGGATCGGTCTATATGGCAGCTATATCCAAATCTAAACCGATCTGAGCCATATTAACGGAAGATGTCGAAGGGCCTAAGACAACTCACTATCCCGAATTTCAGCAAAATCGGATAATAAATGTGGCTTTTATGGGCCTAAGACCCTTAACCGGAGGATCGGTCTATATGGCAGCTATATCCAAATCTGAACCGATCTGGGTCAAATTGACGAAGAATATCGAAGGGCATAACACAACTCTCTGTCCCAAATTTCAGCAAAATCGGATGATAAATGTGGCTTTTATTGGCCTAAGACCCTAAATCGGCGGATCGGTCTATATGGGGGCTATATCAAGATATAGTCCGATTTAGCCTATCTTCGAACTTAACCAGGCTGCGGTCACCTGGAGGGAATCCTATGTCAAAAAGTATATAATGGGTCCCTAGCTTATGTCGCAGTTTGGTGGTGTCAGTTGTCTACAATGGAGAAGAACAGAACTTTATACCTAGGAATATTTGAAGAGGGATAGTCAACGGACTGTCATCTGTATACTCCTATGTTCTTGCAGAATTACCTGGGCCTCCTCCACTCTGCTGCGATGCAGACTGGAATCGATGCCGATACAAACTAAATGTCTTCGGGGATCAACGCTTAATTGAAATGTATCGTTGCGTCCTAAAGAAGATGGGCCAGATCTGGCCAGGCGCAGCATTGGATTTAGTCAAAATGTAGATATTCCTTCTCGACCAATAGCACACGCTTCGATACTTAGTTGGGAGACTAAGGGACTGTACTCCTAATCTTTCAACCACCGACTGGAAGACTTGTGGATTGGATGAGGCTGATGGTGACCGGAGACATGAAGTATTCGTACTAAACTCCGGCTGTCTAGCAGACCTAAACAAATCCAAAAGAGTTGTGTCCTACAACAAGTTGAAGCCGATGGTCTACAGAAGCGGTGGGGTTTGAGGAATCAGGATATGACTCAGCATTTGTTGCTGAACACTTGTCTTAGAGACCGCAGGAGATCAAAAATACTCAGGTCACGATCGTGGCAGGAGGGGAAGGTATCGAAGCAGGATCCGACAAGCTCTGTGTGGGTGGATCATCCGGTAGGACTGGGCTCAAGGTGTGCGCCAACGAGGAAGGACGGAACTCAGGATGTACTAAGACAGCAGCAGCTAATGAAGCATCTAAGGAGGAATCGTCCACACCGCGGCTTAACTGCTTTCTCAACTGTCCCGGGATCCGTATGGAAACTCATCATGACATGATCTAACGAATCTTGTAAGGAGGACAGACGGACAGACAGACAAACAAACGGACAGACAAATGGACAGAGCTATATCAAAACAGAAAGTGATTCTGAGTCGATCGGCATGCTTATCAATGGGTTTATCTCTCTTCCTTCTGGGTGTTACAAGCAAATACACAAAGTTATATTCGTCATTTGTTAACCCATTCTCACGAAATTTTGCACGAATGATTATGACTCTCGGCATTACAGGTGAATTTGAAAGATATCGGTTCAGATTTAGACAAAACACCCATCAGGCCAGGATTAAAAAATTATATTGGGTTGCCTAAAAAGTAATTGCGGATTTTTTAAAAAAAAGTAAATGCATTTTTAATAAAACTTAGAATGAACTTTAATCATATATATTGGGTTGCCCAAAAAGTAATTGCGGATTTTTTAAAAGAAAGTAAATGCATTTTTAAGAAAACTTAGAATTAACTTTAATCAAATATCCTTTTTTTACACTTTTTTTCTAAAGCAAGCTAAAAGTAACAGCTGATAACTGACAGAAGAAAGAATGCAATTACAAAGTCACAAGCCGTTGAAAAAATTTGTCAACGCCGTGTATATTACTCATATATTACCAATTACTTTTTGGGCAACCCAATATTTCGTGAAAAGTACAGCCCGTGCCCATTTGTTAACCGATTATCAAGAATTTTGAATGGATTTAGATTCCCTTATGACTCCGACGGCATTGCTGACGAATTTCATACAGATCGTTCCATTTTCACTCCTTTTCACACCTTTGTCAGTGTATTTCTTACACCCCGGCGGGTGAGAAGCTCCCTAAGGGTTCCTTTTTATACCCACCAACATGGGATAGGGGGTTTATTCATTTAGTCATTCCGTTTGCAACACCTCGAAATATCTATTTCCGACCCTACAAAGAATATATATATATATTTCTGATCGGCATAAAATTATAAGACGATTTAACGATGTCCGTCCGTTCGACCGTCAGTCCTTCCGTTTGGTGTAATCACTCTACAGCCTTCAAAAAATGAGATATTGAGCAGAAATTTGGCAAAATATACTTCTTTTTGCTATACGCAAGTTAAGTTTTTAAACGGACCAAATCGGACGATATTTTAATATAGCTGCTAAATAATAGAACGATCTGCCGATAAAAGGTCTGAAGCCCATAAAATCTTTATTTATTATCAATAATAGCTTTATGATTTCGCTGACATTTGAGACAGTCAGCTGTTTTAAGCCTCTCCATATCTGATCAAAATATAGTTCAGATCGAACTATATTTACATATAACTGCCATAAAGACCCGTCTGCCGGTTGTGTTTCTAAGGCCCATAAAATCTGCATTGATTACCCAATTTCGCTGAAATTTAAAACAGGGAGCTGTTTTAAGCCTCTTAATATCGGACTATATTTTAGATCGGACTATACTTAGATAGAGCTGCCATATAGACCGATATGCCGCTTAAGGGTCTAAGGACCATAAAGGCTGCATATATTACCCGATTTCGCTGAAATTTAAAAAATTAAGTTGTTCTAAGCCTCTTAACATCAGACCTAAATTTGGTTCAGATCGGACTATATTTAGATGTAGCTGCTATATATTTGATTCGGTGAGTATTTTTATACCCTCCACCATAAGATGGGGGGTATACTAATTTCGTCATTCTGATTGTAACTACTCGAAATATTCGTCTGAGACCCCATAAAGTATATATATTCTTGATCGTCGTGAAATTTTATTTCGATCTAGCCATGTCCGTCCGTCCGTCCGTCTGTCTGTCGAAAGCACGCTAACTTCCGAAGGAGTAAAGCTAGCCGCTTGAAATTTTGCACAAATACTTCTTATTAGTGTAGGTCGGTTGGTATTGTAAATGGGCCATATCGGTCCATGTTTTGATATAGCTGCCATATAAACCGATCTTGGGTCTTGACTTCTTGAGCCTCTAGAGTGCGCAATTCTTATCCAATTGGAATGAAATTTTGCACGACGTGTTTTGTTATGATATCCAAGAACTGTGCCAAGTATCGTTCAAATCGGTCCATAACCTTATATAGCTGTCATATAAACCGATCTTGGGTCTTGACTTCTTGAGCCTCTAGAGGGCGCAATTCTTATCCAATTTGAATGAATTTTGGCACGTAGTATTTTGTTATGATATCCAACAATTGTGCCAAATATGGTTCAAATCGGTTCATAACCTGATATAGCTGTCATATAAACAGATCTGGGGACTTGACTTCTTAAGCTTTTAGAGGGCGCAATTCCTATCCGATTTGGCTGAAATTTCGCAAGACGTTTTTAATTGTTACTTTCAATAACTATGACAAATAAAGTACAAGTCGGTTCACAACCTGATTTAGCTGTCATATAAACCGATCTGGGATCTTGACTTCTTGAGCCTCTAGAGATCGCAATTATTATCCGATTTGCCTGAAATTTTGTACGACGTATTCTCTAGTGACTATATACGTGTTTATTATAGTCTGAATCGGTCTATAGCCCGATACAGCTCCCATATAAATCGATCTCTCTATTTTACTTCTTGAGCCCACAAAGAGCGCAATTCTTATTCGAATTGGCTGACATTTTACACAGGTCTCGAACATATAATTTAATGGTGGTCTAAACCGGACCATATATTAATATCGCTCTAATAGCAGAGCAAATCTTTTCTTATATCCTTTTTTTGCCTAAGAAGAGATACCGGGAAAAGAACTCGACAAATGCGATCCATGGTGGAGGGTATATAAGATTCGGCCCGTCCGAACTTAGCACACTTTTACTTGTTAAGCGTCCCGACATCCGACCCAAATATGAATCAGATCAAAACAAAGAGATATAGCTGTCATTAAGACTGATCTTCTAATTTAGAGTGTTAGTCTCATAAAAAGCGGATTTATTCCTGATTTCGCTGAAACTGTTACTTGTTTAAGGGTTCTCGGGACCTGAATAAAATACCAAATCGAGACCAACTCCTATTTAGATATAACTATGTATATAGCAGTAGAGTTATAATAAAATAGGATGATTAGTATGTCCTTGGTGGTGGGTATCCAAAGATCGGCATGGCCGATCTGAACATGTTTTTCTTGTTTATTTTCAAACTGAAATTACTCCTTGATGGTCGATGGGAAATATATCCGACCCCCACATGTATTCCAAAGAAATTTTATCTAGAACGTTTAAAAAAAATCTTTCAAAGCGATCCGATTAATAGTTCAGCTTCTATTGAGATTTAAATGGAATGGGAACGTGTGAAACGATCCGCTTGTACTGAAGTTTCAAGAAATCGTTAATAAATGTATTGTCTTTTGGTTGTTTTCCGGGACCAGTAGGAACCACATATGATCGCTCATCACCGAAAACAATGTGTACATCATAATAAGCGAATCAAATCAGAAATGCAGGGAAATGAACGCCGCATTAAATTTGGCTAATCCAACTAACACAAAGGAATGGAAAGCAATCTCCTTGAAAGAGTTCGATGCTTTTTATACCCACCACCATTGGATGGGGGTATACTAATCAAGTCATTCCGTTTATAACACCTCGAAATATTGATCTAGGACACCATAAAGTATATATATATATTTTTGATCGACTCGACATTCTGATTCGAACTAGCCATGTCCGTCCGTCTGTCGAAATCACCATAGCGGTCGAAAACGTAGAGCTAGCCGCTTGTCATTGAGCTTAAACTTGAATCGGACAGCACTCATTTATATATGAGAAATTTGCTCCTGTGCCTTAATGAAATTTTCATGGGCAAATTTGATTTCCACACTGACCCCCACAATATTTACGGATTTGGTCGAAACTCTTCATATCAAATTTAAGCAAATTTTAATTTCGACGACTTTTTCTGCATACCCAATGTGGTGTAGGGTATCAAAAAATTGACTTTGCCCGATTTTAGCTTGTCCCTTCGGGTTTTAGAATATGCTAATTGTTCAACGTTCGGTTTTTATTCCTTGAGGACGTATCAAAGTTAACAGATGGGAACATATGAAGTTTGTAGGCTTTTCAATGGTATCTGTGTTACCAATTCAAACTATCACATTTTTCTTTTTTTTTCATACCCACCACCGATGGGTGGGGTTATATTAATTTTGTCATTCCGTTTGCAACTCATCGAAATATCAATTTCTGACCATATAAAGTATATATTGTCTTAATCAACTTAAAAATCTAAGACGATCTAGCCATGTCCGCTCTTCTGTTTGTTGATACCATTCTACAGTCTTTAAAAAAAAGAGAGAAAAAAAGAGAAGATCTGAAAGTTTGCACAAATTATTTTTTTGTCCATAAGCAGGTTAAGTTCGAATGAGGCCTATGACTATATTTTGCGATAGTATTCAGACCGATCCGCCGATCTAGGGTCTTAGGCCCATTAAACCACTTTTATTATCCGATTTTGCTGAATTTTGGGACAGTGAGTTGCGTTAGGCCAGTCGACAAAACCTCCTTTAATTTTGCCCAGATCGGTCCATTTTTGGGTATAGCTGTTATATAGGCCGAACTCTCGATTTAAGGTATTGGGCCATAACAGGCCCTTCGATATCTTTCTTTAATTTGGCCCAGATCGGTTCAGATTTGGATATAGCTGCCATTTAGATCGATCCCTAGATTTAAGGTTTTGGGCCCATAAAAGGCGCATTTATTGACCGATGTCCCCGAAATTTGGGACAGTGAGTTGCGTTAGGCTCTTCGCCAACTTTCTGCAATTTGGCACAGATCGGTCTAGATTTGGCTATAGCTCCCATATAGGCCGATCTCTCGATTTAAAGTCTTGGGCCCATAAAAGCCACACTTATTATCCGATTTTGCTGAAATTAGCGACAGTGAGTGTTGAGTGCAGAAATCTTTCTGCAATTTGGCCCCGATTGGTTTAGATTTGGATATAGCCCCCATATAGACCGATCCGCCGATTAAGGGTCTCAGGCCCATTAAAACCACATTTATTATCGGATTTTGCTAAAATTTGGGAGAGTGAATTGTGTTAGGCCCTTCGCCATCCTTTTTCAATTTGGGCCCGATCGGTTCAGAATTGGTTATAGCTTCCATATAGACCGATCACTCGATTTTAGGGCTTGGGCCCATAAAATGCGCATTTATTGTCCGATTTTGCCAAAATTGGGGACAGTAAGTTGTGTTAGGCTCTTCGACATCCCTCTTCAATTTGGCCCAGATCCGTTCAGGTTTGGCTATAGCTGTTATATAGACCGATAACTCGATTTAAAATCTTGGGGTCATAAATGACACTTATATTATCCGATTTCTCTGAAATTTGACACAGTGACTTATGTTAGGCTGTTCGACATCCGTGTCGTGTATGGTTTAGTTCGGTCTATATTTGGATATGGCTACCAAAAAGACCAACATTTTGTTCTACAAATTGAACATTGGCTTGTATTTTTAGACTACTTAATGTCCGTGTCAAATTTAGTCAACATCGAACCATATTTGTTGATTTACATTTACACCCGATGTGGTGGGTATCCAAAGTTCGGCCCGGCCGAACTTAACGCCTTTTTATTTGTTTTTTTTATACCCACCACCGACGGATGGGGGTATATTCATTTTGTCATTCCGTTTGCAACACATCGAAATATCCATTTCCGACCCTATAAAGTATATATATTCTTGATCAGCGTAAAAATCTAAGACGATCTAGCCATGTCCGTCCGTCTGTCCGTCTGTCTGTTGAAATCACGCTACAGTCTTTAAAAATAGAGATATTGAGCTGAAATTTTGCACAGATTCTTTTTTTGTCCATAAGCAGGTTAAGTTCGAAGATGGGCTATATCGGACTATATCTTGATATAGCCCCCATATAGACCGATCCGCCGATTTAGGGTCTTAGGCCCATAAAAGCCACATTTATTATCCGATTTTGTTGAAATTTGGGACAGTGAGTTGTGTTAGGCCCCCTTACATCCTCCGTCAATTTGGCTCAGATCGGTCCAGATTTGGATATAGCTGCCATATAGACCGATCCTCCGATTTAGGGTCTAAGGCCCATAAAAGCCACATTTATGGTCCGATTTCACTGAAATTTGGGACAGTGAATTGCGTTGAGCCCTTCGACATCCTTCGTCAATTTGGTCCAGATCGGTTCAGATTTGGATATAGCTGCCATATAGACCGAGCCTCCGGTTTAGGGTTTTAGGCCCACAAAAGCCACATTTATTATCCGATTTTGATGAAATTCGGGGCAGTGAATTGTGTAAGGCCCATCGACATCCTTCGTTAATTTGGCCCAGATCGGTCCAGATTTGGATATATCTGCCATATAGATCGATCCTCCGATTTATGGTGTAAGGCCCATAATAGCCACATTCATTATCCGATTTTGCTGAAATTTGGAAAAGTGAAATGTGTTAGGTCCTTTGATATATTTCTTTAGTTTGGTCCAGATCGGTTCAGATTTGCATATAGCTGCCATATAGACCGATTTCTTGATTTATGGTTTTGGACCCATAAAATGCTCATTTAGTGTCCGATGTCGCCGAAATTTGGAACAGTGAGTTAAGTTAAGACCCTTGACATACTTCTGCAATATCGCACAGATCGGTCCAGATTTGGATATAGCTGCCATATAGACCGATATCTAGGTTTTAGGTTTTGGGGCCATAAAGGACGCATTTATTATCCGATGTCGCTGAAATTTGAGACAGTGAGTTTGGTTAGGCTCTTCGACGTCCTTCTTCAATTTTGCCCAGATCGGACCAGATTTGAGTATAGCTGCCATATAGACCGATCTCACGATTTAAGGTTTAGGGCCCATAAAAGAGGCATTTATTGTCCGATTTCGCCGAAATTTGGGACAGTGCTTAGTGTTAGGCTCTTCGACATGTTTTTGCAACTTGGCCCAAATCGGTCCAGATTTGGATATAGCTGCCATGTAGACCGATCTCTCGATTTAAAGTCTTGGCCCCATAAAAGGGGCATTTATAATCCGATTTCACTGAAATTTGACACAGTGACTTATGTTCGGCTTTTCGACATCCGTGTCGTATATAGTTCAGATCGGTATGAGGTATATGAGTATAAGGTATGAAATTTTCACCGAATTTTGATGAAAGGTGGTTTACATATATACCCGAGGTTGTGGGTATCCAAAGTTCGGCCCCGCCGAAGTTAACGCCTTTTTACTTGTTTTTTTTTTTTTTTTTTTGTTTTTTTTGTGAAAATACTTCATATGCAAATGAGGCACATATTGCAACTCGTTGTTTATTATTTTTGCCTCATAGGTGAAATAAGTTAGGTCATTTATAATATAAAACCACTACCAATAACTAAAAACATAAACAGTTAAAATTTTAATTTTCGATTTATTAATTTTTTCATCTTAGTCTAAATATATAAATTTAAATTTAAATTAAAATTTTAGATTTATTAATATTTTCATCTTAGTCTAAAATGTAAATATAGAAAAAAACCACAAACAAGGCTTTTTTCAATAAAAATTAAAATATTTGCCTTAACAATCATTTATGTATAATTTATTTAAGCTAAGAAATAATTATTTAGGGATTTCATTAATTTCTTAAAATGAAAAACAATAGAAAAATGGTTAATGGAAGACCTAGGATTATAAGTTTTTTGAAAAAATTTACAAATTAATACTTAAAATTAGTGCTATATAAAAAAAGATCGGAAAAGAATCTTGAAGAATTAAAATATATTTAATTTATATTTAAGCATATATAAGAAAATTTTAAGATTTCTTACAATTGATTATAAAAGGCACATATGGAGAAATAAACCACAGTTCATACTTATGCTATGAATGGCACTTATGGTGAGTTGAAGCCAAATTAACATAAATTCTAGATGAAATTATTGAAAAAATAAAATAAAAAGTGGAAGACACTGTTTTGAGTCTAAAAAGAGCCAAACCACGTTTAAAGCTTATGATGGAACAAAAAATTAAACAAAATAAAATAAAACAGGAGAGCAATGAAATAATAACAACAAAATAATTAAATTAAAAAAAAAATTAAACAAAAAAAAAACTTAAAAAACATTTAAACCAAAAAAATAAAAAAAAAACCTTAACAACTTCAAGCAAGTCACCCAGTCAGACCCACTGAAAATATCACAAATTTAATTTAAATATAAACACAAGAGCAATTAAAATAGCCAAAAACAAAATAAAGAAAAAACATTTAGTTTTTTATTTTTTCTTTATTTTGTTCAGAATAATATAACCAATGGAAACCAAACAGTGACAAAATTAAAGCATCCAAAACAATATCATAGATTTTTTAAATGAAATTTATATATAATTTATATTAAAAAAAATAAAAATTAAAATACTGGTTTGTTATTTATAAGTATTTTGTCTGTTTTTTAATTTTTTTTTATATAACAAAATAATAATAAAATAAAAATAACAGAACTGTGAAAGAATAAATTCAAATATAAAAAACAGTTTAATAAAAATAAATTAAAGCATTCTATATATCACATATATAATGTTAAAGCTTCTAAATAACTTTAACCAATTAATAAAGTGCTATCTAAAAATTGGATCCCTAAGCTCAAAGAATTTCAAAGAGCAGAAAAAGCTTTAAGGTTTCATTATGAAGTTTTGAATAGTTTTAAAAAGCTTTAAAGTCTGATTGTTAATCCTTAAAGCTTTTAAGTTAGCTTTATATGGAAAGGCTCTATTATGATTTTTTTATTGTTTAAGCTTTATAATTAAATTTTTTGGGTTTCAACTGAAAAGTTATTAAACAGCCTGTTGAGTAACAAAAATAAAAAGAAAATTATGGCATCAATTGTTGTTAAAAAAAATATCACAACTAGCAAATAATTAAAGAATCACAAGTTTGCTGAAACTCTAAGAGGATTCTTAAGAACATTAAAGCCAAATAATTATCACAAATAAGAAGAAAATAAAAAATTAACACCACAGAAATAAAGAAAATTTCTCAGTATTTTCTTTTATTTTGGTGATGTTTATTCCAGAAAAAAAGGAAAATATCACAAAGCTATTGAAACAAATAAGGCCACTTAATTAGCACAAAAATGAAGAAATAAGAAATAAATATCACATAAATCAAAAAATATCACTGTGATATTTTCTCTACCTATTATGATTTTTTTTAGAAAAAAAAATAAAAATATCACATTATTATCACAAACATAAAGAAAATGAGAAAAAGACATCACAAAGTAAAAAGAAAATTAGATTTTATGTAATTAAGTTATTTTCTTTTTGCAGTGATGTCTATTTCAGAAAAACTAAACGAAATGTCACAAGACTTTAAAAAAAAAATATCACAAAAATTTTAAAATCTGAAAGCATACAAAGACTAAAAACAAACAAAAATAAAAAGAATTAAAATAAAAAAATATTAGATTCAAAGAACAAGAAAACTTTGTCACAAACTTTAAAATTATATAACAAATAATAAAAAAATATTACAAAAATTAAAAAACTTAAATTAAAAAATTTTTAAAACTAAATTTGGAATTAAAATAAAATACATAAAATCTTACCTAAATATTAATTTAGATTATTATTATAAGTTTACCACAAAAGCGTCCTTGAGTCAAAACTTCCATACAAATAGCAAGAAAGTTTGGTCAGGCACGATGCAATCACCCAATCTCAATCATGAACTATGATTCCCACAAGCTTTTCCTCCAAAAGCTAGTCATCATAGTTATAAGTTGTAGTAAATTATCACAGATGTGAAGGTAAGCATCGCCATCACAGTTTGAGAAGAAATAAAGCAGCCTGGTCCATGAGATGGTGTAAACAGCGTATGAAATGATTAATGACTTCTAAATCAAAAGTATCACAGCAGAGCCTCCTTATCACAGCTATTATGTCGTAGTAAGTATCACAGTTTAATACAGTATCACAGCGTAACCTTATTTCTCAAAGTAAATTTCGTTTTCGTTGTTTTTTTTTTTTCTTGGCCAGGTTAGACTTAAAAGAGTAGGTATCACAGAACTTCTGCATGACAATGTAGCATTATCACCGTATGAAAACAATGGCAGTAATATTTTGTTCTTTAATCTATATTCGTCATAAAATTGACCAAATACGGGTGGGCAAGCTCATCGAAAGTGTTAGAGAGTAGCAATATATGGCAGAATCCCGCCACAGCAGACCTTTTTATCACAGCATTTCTTTAATAGTACCAGAATAAATATCACAGCTTCGACATGATGAAATAAAATGATAACTGTCCCAGTTGCCATTGTTAGACTCACTCATCAAAGTTTCTTTGTAGGTGGCAGCAACAGAAAATATCACAGCTTAATGAAATAATGTAAAAAAGCATTTAGGCCAGTAGCTATTATTTATCTCGCCCATCACAGAGTTTCCATAGCTGGTAGCAAACAAAAATTCCACAGCTTCTATATGATGAAGTAAAACAGTAACTCTCCCCTTAGCCATTGTCAAAGACCAGGGGAAAATGGAATAGGAAAAATATTCCTATAAAAACATTTCCCAAATAGGCTACCAATAGTTTAGGCTTCACTAAGCTTGAAGAAGCTTTAAAGCTTAGCAAAATCATTTTTTTCAGTATTAGAAAAAAACTTTTTAATCTATTTTTTTTTTAATTTTTTTAGGTTTCTTTATGCGTATTTTTAGACTGCCAAAGCAATACTGATATCTTTCAAGAAGATGCCTTCGTATTTATAGGAATCCCAAACAAATATCACCCCTAAAAATGGCCCATGGCATAGAGATCACAACCTAAGAAGCATAGAGGGTGAGTTGTTAGCGGTAAAGATAGCTGCCATAGAATTGGAGACATAAACAAAAGGCACAATTTACTCACTCCACTATAGCACGTATCTCATAGGAAGCAAAAACCTGAAGAAATAGGTAATACCTTGGCGGCGGTGGTGGTGATGGTGCCATTTGAAGTAATGTAATAGTGCTAGTATACCTTGTGGTGGTAGTAGTGATGGCGGATTATGGCATGAGCGCCTATGTATATGACATGAGCTGATCCCTGTTATCAAAACACTATGCTGCTACCCACGTTCAGGACACACTCTTCTCTACATGCGCTAACGACTGGAGGAGGCACACACATAGGCAGGCAGATATAGAAAAACAAACTAAACGCAGACGCATACGTGTCAAAGTGGAGGAGTTGAAAATAACAACCACCGGAATAAATGCAGGGCCATCAATAAACCACCACCATCACAAAACTTCAATTGAATCCTCTCCAATGATAACAACTCCACAACCAATAGTTATTAGGTAGAAAAGTATTATCATTTACTTTTTCCCCTTCAGAGGCTACCCTCTGCATTCTTTGTGGTTTGACATAAAGAACTGCAGAACTCCTCCCTTTTTCTTCCATAAACAAAAAGGGAAGAATATTATGTTTCAAAAAAACAAATAAATTGAGAAGTATTCAAACAAGGCAAAAATTATAAAAATATACAATTTTAAAATAGCTCCAAAAAATCTTTTCAGCTGTCTTTTCTTGAAATAAATTGTATTTCAAAACTATTTGAGATACAAAAGTATTTCAAATCATACTTGCATAAAAATGGCGCTGTTCAATTTTGTTCAAGTCACTGTTAAATTTTGTAGAACAAAATATTTGACTTTTTGTCAGCTAAATCCAAATATAGACCGATCTGAACCATATAGGACACGGATGTCGAAAAGCCTAACATTATTATCTGTGTCTGCGAAATCGGATAATATACGTGGATTTTATGGGCCTAAGACCTTCAAATGGCGGAACAGTCTATATGGGGATATATAAGATATAGTCAGATATAGTCCATCTTCGAAATTAATCTGACTACAGATAAAACAAGTAAAAAGGCGTTAAGTTCGGCCGGGCCGAACTTTAGATACCACCAGCTCGGGTATACATATAAACCACCATTCGTCAAATCCGGGTAAAAACGCATACCTTATGACCCCTAGTAGCTATATCGAAAAATGTTCCGATTTGGACCAAATACTAATAAGTACAAGTCATTGTTTAACTGTCTAAAACTAAATTTAGCCCTTTTAAGTAGCTATATCTAAAAATAAACCGCTCTGAACCATTAACGACACGGACGTCGAAAAGCCTAGCATACGTCACAGTGTCAAATTTCAGTGAAATCGGATTATAAAAGCGCCTTTTATTGGGCCAAGGCTTTTCATCGAGATATCGGTCTGGATCGATTTCGACCAAGTTGCAAATACATGTCGAAGAGCATAACACAACTCACTGTCCCAAATTTCGTTAAGGTTTATGTCCCCAAAACCTTACATCAAGAGATCGGTCTATATTGCAGCTATATCCAAATCTGTACCGATCTGAGCCAAATTGAAAAATAATATCGAAAGTTTTACCACAACTCACTGTCCCAAATTTCGCCGACATCGAAGAATAAATGCGCCTTTTATGGGCTCAAAACCTTAAATCGAGAGATCGGTCTATATGGCAGCTATATCCAAATCTGAACCGATCTGAGCCAAATTGACAAAGGATGTCGAAGGGCCTAAGACAACTCACTGTCCCAAATTTCAGCAAAATCGGATAATAAATGTGGCTTTTATGGGCCTAAGACCCTAAATCGGAGGATCGGTCTATATGGCAGCTATATCCAAAACTATACCGATCTGAGCCAAATTAGCGAAGGATGTCGAAGGGCCTAAGAGAACTCACTGTCCCAAATTTCAGTAAAATCGGATAATAAATGTGGATTTTATGGGTCTAAGACCCTAAATCGGAGGGTCGGTCTATATGGCAGCTATATCCAAAACTGTACCGATCTGGCAAAGGATGTCGAAGGGCCTAAGACAACCCACTGTCCCAAATTTCAGCAAAATCGGATAATAAATGTGGCTTTTATGGGTCTAAGACCCTAAATCGGAGGATCGGTCTATATGGCAGCTATATCCAAAACTGGACCGATCTGGGGCAAATTTGCGAAGGATGTCGAAGGGCCTAAGACAACTCACTGTCTCAAATTTCAGCAAAATCGGATAATAAATGTGGCTTTTATCGGTCTATGACCCTAAATCGGAGGATCGGTCTATATGGCAGCTATATCCAAAACTGGACCGATCTGGGGCAAATTTGCGAAGGATGTCGAAGGGCCTAAGACAACTCACTGTCCCAAATTTCAGCAAAATCGGATAATAAGTGTGGTTTTTATGGGCCTAAGACCCTACATCGGCGGATCGGTCTATATGGGGGCTATATCTATGTATAGTCCGATTTGACCCATCTTTGAACTTAACCAGCTTATGGACAAAAAAAGAATCTGTGCAAAGTTTCAGCTCAATATCTCAATTTTTGAAGACTGTAATATAGCTGCCATGTAGACCGCCCTCGATTTATTGTCTTGGGCATATAAAAGGCGCATTTTTTGTCCGATATTGCTGAAATTTGGGACAGTGAGTTGTGCTAGGCCATCCTTCTTTAAATTGTGCATTTTTCATTGGATTGTGAGGAAAGAAGGTTTACAAAAATACCCGAGGTGGTGGATATCCAAAGTTCGGCCCGGCCGAACTTTACGCCGTTTCGCTTGTAATTAGTTAACAAGATCTTTAAGGTTTAAGCACTATTGGGTTAAGCCCCTGTAAGCCGCAATTGTTTTACGATTTGATGGAAATTTTTAATTTAGTGTTTTGTTTTGATTTCCTACATTCATGGTTAGTACTGTCCCAATTGGTCTATGGCCCGATATAACTCCCATAGGAACCGATCTCCCGATTGATCTTATACGGTCCCTTGAAGCTTAAATTTTTACCTGATTTTAAAGACATTTGGTACGTGAGTTCATTTGTGCAAATTTTTATCAGATTCAAAAAACTTCAATACTTAGCGACGGAAGAATACAAATATTTAAACTACTCTTAGCAAGAACACGCGTCTTATGCTTCCCATTCCTCTCACTTTTAAAAAATGTAATTCCAGGAATTCTTTGCCCACGAACCAAGCCAGTATTTTACCTGTATAGAAATAACCTCGAATCGTTCTACCTTCCGGAAGACCATCAGAGATCCCGAAGCGGCTTTACAGTAAATAAAGTTTGGCTTCAAATGTGTACACCACAGTGAAAAACAAGTAAAAGCGTGCTAAGTTCGGCCGGGCCGAATCTTATATACCCTCCACCATGGATCGAATTTGTCGAGTTCTTTTCCCGGCATCTCTTCTTAGGCAAAAGAAGGATATAAGAAAAGATTTGCTCTGCTATTAGAGCGATATCAAGTTATGGTCCGGTTTGGACCACAATTAAATTACACGTTGGAGAACTGTATAAAATGTCAGCCAATTCGAATAAGAATTGCGCCCTTTGGAGGCTCAAGATGTAAAATAGAGAGATCGATTTATATGGGAGCTGTATCGGGCTATGAACCGATTCAGATCATAATAAACACGTATGTTGATGGGCATGAGAGGATCCGTAGTACAAAATTTCAGGCAAATCGGATAATAATTGCGAACTCTAGAGGCTCAAGAAATCAAGATCCCAGATCGGTTTATATGGCAGCTATATCAGGTTATGAACCGACTTGTACTTTATTTCACATAGTTGTTGAAAGTAACAATAAAAAACGTCTTGCGAAATTTCAGCCAAATCGGATGCGAAATGCGCTCTCTAGAAGCTCAAGAAGTCAAGACCCCAGATCGGTTTATATGGCAGCTATATCAGGTTATAAACCGATTTGAACTATACTTGGCACAGTTGTTGGATATCATAACAAAACATGTCGTGCAAAATTTCATTTCAATCGGATAATAATTGCGAACTCTAGAGGCTCAAGAAATCAAGATCCCAGATCGGTTTATATGGCAGCTATATCAGGTTATGAACCGACTTGTACTTTATTTCACATAGTTGTTGAAAGTAACAATAAAAAACGTCTTGCGAAATTTCAGCCAAATCGGATGCGAAATGCGCTCTCTAGAAGCTCAAGAAGTCAAGACCCCAGATCTGTTTATATGACAGCTATATCAGGTTATGAACCGATTTGAACCATATTTAACACAGTTCTGGATATCATAACAAAATACTACGTGCCAAAATTCATTCAAATTGGATAAGAATTGCGCCCTCTAGAGGCTCAAGAAGTCAAGACCCAAGTTCGGTTTATATGGCAGCTGTATCCGGTTATGGACCGATTTGAACCATACTTGGCACTGTTGTTGGATATAATAACAAAACACTTCGTGGAAAATTTCATTTCAATCGGATAAGAATTGCGCACTCTAGAGGCTCAAGATGTCAAGACCCCAGATCGGTTTATATGGCAGCTATATCAGGTTATAAACCGATTTGAACTATACTTGGCACAGTTGTTGGATATCATAACAAAACATGTCGTGCAAAATTTCATTCCGATCGGATAAGAATTGCGCACTCTAGAGGCTCAAGAAGTCAAGACCCAAGATCGGTTTATGTGGCAGCGATATCAGGTTATCAGGACCGATTTGAACTATACTTGGCACAGTTATTGGATATCATAGCAAAACATGTCGTGCAAAATTTCATTCCAATCGGATAAGAATTGCGCACTCTAGAGGCTCAAGAAGTCAAGACCCAAGATCGGTTTATATGGCAGCTATATCAAAACATGGACCGATATAGTCCATTTACAATACCAACTGACCTACACTAATAAGAAGTATTTGTTTAAAATTTCAAGCGGCTAGCTTTACTCCTTCGGAAGTTAGCATGCTTTCGACAGACAGACGGACGGACGGACGGACAGACAGACAGACGGATGGACAGACGGACGGACAGACGGACGGACATTGCTAGATCGACATAAAATGTCACGACGATCAAGAATATATATACTTTATGGGGTCTCAGACGAATATTTCGAGTAGTTACAAACAGAATGACGAAATTAGTATGCCCCCCATCCTATGGTGGAGGGTATAAAAATACTGAAAATATAATTCGTAAACATTTAAGTTTGTAGAATTGCAACATAACCATCAAATTGATGCACTTAAGGTTTATAATAATTTCCCCAAATTAACTTTAAATATTATTCCCAAATATCACAACATTTGGATAGAAAATTACCGAAATAAACCAAAATGTTTCAAATACTTGTTATCCCCTCCACCATAGGATGGGGCTACACTAATTTCGTCATTCCGTTTGGAACACATCGAAGTATTGATCTGAGACCCAACAAAGTATATATATTCTCGATCATCTAGTCTAGTGCGCCATTTCCGCACGCTAACTTTCGAAGCAGGGCAGGTAGGTGCTTGAAATTTTGCATAAATACTTCTTATTAGTGCAGGTCGGTTGGGATTGTACATGGGCCAAATGTTGCCTATCTTGAATTCTTGAGCCTCTAGAGGGCGCAATTATTATCCGATTTGGCTGAAATCGGTTTATAACCTGATATAGCTCCCATAAAAAACGATTTCGGATCTTGACTTCTTAATCCCCTAGAAGGCGCAATCCGATTTGGCTAAAATTTCACATGAAGTGTTTTGGTTTAACTTCTAACAACTGCGGTTCATAACCAGATATAGCTGCCATATAATCCGATTTCGGGAGTTGACTTCGTGAGCCACTAGTGGCCGCAAATTTCATCCGATTTGACTGAAATTTTGCACAGCCACTTCTTGTGTAAACTTTAACATACGTGTTAAATATGGTCAGTAAACTGATATAGCCAAGTTGTATGTTCTTACCATTTATGTCAGGAGAAACCTGAAAGCTAGGTATTGTTTAAAGTCTGAATTCGGGGACCGGAGAGAATATGTGTTTGTTGAACTATCTTCAAATCATGAGAAAATTTTAGTTGGTTGTATCTACCGTCCGAATAATACGATTCACATACATCGACATCAGGTTGAACTTGAGTCCGTAACATTTGGATATAATGATGTTATAATCATTGGGAATTTTAACTCAAACTTCCTTATAGATTCGACTTTGACTGATATGTTGAAACTTGGCCTGTTAGTCAACACATTTCACGTCAACCATCAATACAGTCTTAGATTTGTTCTTTGTCAACAATTCTTTGAAAATATCATTGTATGATCAGATTTCTGTTCCATGATCTGATTTATCTCGCCTATGATATTGCTTTGAGGGAGGAAGAGGAGGACTCAAGATATGTCCTCCTACAGACATTTGAATTATGAACATTTAGTTGGTTTGGTCTATCAGGTGAACTGGGATGACATATTTACTCGATATACAAATGGAAACGCAATTATACAATAATGATAATCGGCCGGCCTTCGTTTTTAATGCCCGCATTCCTTTTGAGTTTAGATGTGTTAGCCATGAGAAAGTTTATCTGAGTTTTGTCCGTGTTAAGTCAAATGCAATTGGTTTGGACGTAGTTGATCCGAGATTTGTACGAATGTTATTTCCATATCTCTTACCATACTTTACGTACCTGTTTAATACAATTTTGAGCAGCAGTGTGTATCCTATTATTTGAAAGCATACAAATATAACCCCATTCCCAAATCCAGCGTTGATTATCGGCCGATATCAATTCTATGCTATCTGTCTAAGGTTTTCGAGAAAATCCTTCATAGACATATGTGGGAATATTTTCACCAAGAGTCGTTGATGTCAGAAAAACAGACCTACCTAGCGTTTATGACTGGGCGACTTTAAATGGTTTGTCGTTAAATCCAGTTAAGTCCAAATCTTAAGTTGTTCACAAAAAACTGAAATTCAACATGTGAAAACCGGATATTTACCTTAACGGTCATAGGATTGATATTGTATCTAGTGCGAAGAACTTTGGCGTGGTTTTAAACAGTTCTTTGAGCTGGTCCGATCATCCTTACTTTGCAGCCGAGCAGACTTATGGCAAGCTTCGTGGAAAGCACCCTCTTTTATACTCATCAATATCAAAATTCTTATGGCAAAACCATTCCTAGTTCCAGGTTTGATATATGGTTGTGAACTTTTTCGAATTGTTATTCTTCGACGCTCCGCAAATTGAATGTAGCTTTTAACAGCATAGTCCGTTATGCGTATGGTTTAAAAAGGACTCAGCATGTTCCGCAATATGTAGATTCTCTTTTTATACCCTCCACCATAGGATGGGGGTGTACTAATTTCGTCATTCTGTTTGTAACACCTCGAAATATGCGTCTGAGACCCCATAAAATATATATATTATCTTGATCGTCATTTCATTTTAAGTCGATCCAGCCATGTCCGTCCGTCTGTCCGACCGTCCGTCTGTCTGTCCAAAGCACGCTAACTTTTGAAGGAGTAAAGCTAGCCGCTTAAAATTTTGCACAAATACTATTTATTAGTGTAGGTCGGTAGGAATTGCAAATGGGCCAAACCGGTCAATGTTTTGATATATCTGACATATAAACCGATCTTGGGCCTTGACTTCTTGAGCCTCTAGAGGGCTTAATTCTTGTCCGATTTGACTGAAATTTTGAACGTAGTGTTTTGGTATCACTTATAGCAACTGTTTTAAGTATGATTCAAATCGGTTCATAATCTGGTATAGCTCTCATATAAACCGATCTTGGATCGTGACTTCTTGAGCCAATAGAGCGCGCAATTCTCATCCGATTCGGCTGAAATTTTGCATGTGTTTTGCTATGACTTCCTATAACTGTGCTAAGTATGGCGCAAATCGGAACATAACCTGACAAAGCTGCCATATAAACCGATCTGGGATCTTGACTTCTTGAGCCTTTAGAGGACGCAATGCTCACCCGATTTGGCAGAAATTTTGTACAACGGTTTCTCTCATGGCTTTCAACATATGTTAACTGCAATGTTACACAATGGCTTCTACAATGGTCAGCATTCATTTATGGTCCGAATCGAACTAACACTTGATATATCTTCAATAGCATAACAGTTCTTATTCGATATTCTTTGTTTGCCTTGAAAGAATACCGCGCATAGAACTCGATAAATGCGATCCATGTATAAAAGATTCAGCCCGGCCGAACATAGCACGCTCTTACTTGTTGGACTTAGTTTCAACAATCTTCTAAATACCAGATCATTAACATTTTTACATATGGTTGTAGCGGATTTCAGGGCCAAATGTCGGGGGACCATCTTAACCCAGAAACACCCCTAAATCACACATCATGAGAATATCGGGCAGTAATAAAGACTTTTAAGAATGGAGTACACCTTACATTAAAACCAATAAAGATCATATGGGATTCAGATAAAGGCACTTATATTGTTAAACTGTTTGTCAAGCTATATACAATTTTCGTCACATGGTATTTCACTAAAGTTCTTTAATTGTCGAAAATAAATTTTTAAAGGAAAAATTTTTTCCATATAAGGTAAAAGAAGGCGCAGCGGAGGCCCTGGTCAGCTAGTTATTTTATAAAACCAAAATTTCAATAAAAAAAAAAAACATTTTAAAATTTTTCTTATTATGCTTTTCTGTCCAAAACATAAACAAAATGAACTAGATGATCAAGAAGTCAAGACCCAAGATCGGTTTATATGACAGCTATATCAGGCTATGGACCGATTTGAACCATACTTGGCAGAGTTGTTGAATATCATGACAAAACATGTTGTGCAAAATTTCATTCCAATCGGATAAGAATTGCGCACTCTAGAGGCTCAAGAAGTCAAGACCCAAGATCGGTTTATAAGCCAGCTATATCAAAACATGGACCGATTTGGCCCATTTACAATACCAACCGACCTATACTTATAGAAAGTTTTTAAGCAAAATTTCAAGCGGCTAGATTTACTCCTTCGAAAGTTAGCATGCTTTCGACAGACAGACGGACGGACATGGCTAGATCGACTTAAAATGACATAACGATCAAGAATACATATACTTTATGGGATCTTAGACGCATATGTCGAGGTGTTACAAACAGAATGATGAAATTAGTATACCCCCATCCTATGGTGGAGGGTATAAAAATTGCCGAATTCCGACAAGCCAATTTCCGCCCATAAGCAGGTTAAGTTCGAAGATGGGCTATATCTTGATATAGCCTCCATATAGACTGATCCGCCGATTTAGGGTCTTAGGCCCATAAAAGCCACATTTATTATCCGATTTTGCTGAAATTTGGGACAGTGCGTTGCATTAGGCCCTTCGATGTCATTCATTAATTTGGCTCAGATCGGTCCAGATTTGGACATAGGTGGATATAGTTGCCATATAGACCGATCCTCCGATTTAGGGTCTTAGGCCCATAAAACCCACATTTATTATCAGATATTGCTGAAATTTGCGACAGTGAGTTGTGTTAGGTCCTTCGACATCATTCGTCAATTTGATCAAGATCGGTTCAGATTTGGATGTAGCTGCCATATAGTCCGATCCCCCGATTTAGGGTCTTAGGTCCATAAAGGCCACATTTATTATCCTATTTTGCTGAAATTTGGGTCAGTAAGTTATGTTAGGCCATAAAAGGTCCCAATCCGAAATCGCTGAACTTTGGGACAGCGAGTTGTGTTAGGCTCTTCGACGTCCTTCCTCAATTTGGCCCAGATTGGTCCAGATTTAAATATAGCTGCCTTAAAGACCGATGTCTCGTTTTAAGGTTTTGGGCCCACAAAAGGCGCATTTATTGTCCGATTTCGGCGAAATTTGGGACAGTGCGTTATGTTAGGCTCTTCGACATTTTTCTGCACCTTAGCCCAAATCGGTCCAGATTTGAATATATCTGACATGTAGACCGATATCTCGATTTAAAGTCTTGGCCCCATAAAAGACGCATTTATAATCAGATTTCACTGAAATTTGACACAGTGACTTCTATTAGACTTTTCGACATCTGTGTCGTATATAGTTCAGATCGATTTATTTTTAGATATGGGTACTAAAACGACCAATATTTTGTTATAAACAATTGAATAAAAACTTGTACTTGTTAGTATTTGTTTCAAATCGAAACATATTTCGATATAACTGCTATGGGACATAACGTATGCAATTTTCACCGAATTTTGATGAAAGGTGATTTACATATACCCAAGGTGGTGGGTATCCAAAGTTCGGCCCGGCCGAACTTAACGCTATTTTACTTGCTTTCCTTGGAATTTCACAATGCAGTATTTAAGGCAATTGATACGGAGCTCATAGTGAGTTAGGATCGAAATCTATCAGTCAATAGCAAGCAGCATTGATTCTACCGATGAATTGGACACAGTGAAATATTTTTTAAAAAACTTTAAAATTACATTTTGAATTATTGATTTTCTTAAAAAAAAAGGTTTTTACAATGACAAGATTACAATGAAAAGATCTTAATACCTACTTGAAGTTGTCGCTACGTCATTTAACATTAATTATTTGTTTATTTCATCTACAGAGTAGAAGTTAGCGGACAAAGAAAGAAAAAAGTTTACATCTGCAATAACATGGAAATCTCTTAGTTTTTCTGATTTCTATTGGTTGCCCAAAAAGTAATTGCGGATTTTTCATATAGTCGGCGTTGACAAATTTTTTCACTGCTTGTGACTCTGTAATTGCATTCTTTCTTCTGTCAGTTATCAGCTGTTACTTTTAGCTTGCTTTAGAAAAAAAGTGTAAAAAAAGTATATTTGATTGAAGTTCATTCTAAGTTATATTAAAAATTCATTTACTTTCTTTTAAAAAATCCGCAATTACTTTTTGGGCAACCCGATAGTTCTACCACCTTTTCTTATTTTATACCCAATAAATTAGGAAAACTTTAAGACTTATAATGACTTGGTGCAAATTACAGCCATATATGGCAATAGTTGAATGCAATTTTTACCGGACATCTTTTTCGTCAAAATCGGATTTTCGATCGGTTTTCATAAAGTTCGGAGGACAACAAGGTGGATTAATGAAGGTGGTCTCACGGCCAGTTTGACGGTATTAAAATGTCCAGTTTGACGGCCACCGTGGCGCAGAGTTTAGCCTGTCCGGCTATGACGCTGAACGCCTGGGTTCGAATCCTGGCGAGACCATCAGAGAAAATTTTCAACGGTGGTTTTGCCCTCTTAAAGCTGGTAACATTTGTGAGGTATTATGCCATGTAAAAGTTCTCTCCAAATAGGTGTCGCTCTGCGGCACGCCGTTCGGATTCGGCTATAAAAATGAGGCCCCTTACCATTGAGCTTAAACTGGAATCGGTCTGCACTCATTGATATGTGAGAAGTTTGCCCCTGTTCTTAGCCGGAATGTTCATGGGCAAAATGTCAGTTCTGTGTTTACATTCTCAGCGAACTGCCCCATTTTTTGCACGTTCTCTTTGTTTGAGTTTCTCTTTCTCTCTTTCTTTGGTTAAGATTAGAACAATGCCAGCTTTGAAGCGTCATCTTGATGACGAGATGGCCTATTGCACCATATACAAATGAGACCACCTATAATTGTTTCGCCATACGGTAAAAATTAGTTTTTTTGAAATAATTAACATTAAATCTCCCTTAATTTGTATTCCCTCCACCATAGGATGGGGGTATACTAATTTCGTCATTCAGTTTGTAACTACTCGAAATATTCATCTGAGACCCCATAAAGTATATATATTCTTGATCGTCGTGAAATTTTATGTCGATCTAGCCATGTTCGTCCGTCTGTCCGTCCGTCCGTCCGTCTGTCCGTCTGTCTGAAATTTTGCACAAATACTTCTAATTACTGGTCCATGTTTTGATATAGCTGTCATATAAACCGATCTTGGGTCTTGACTTCTTGAGCCTTTAGAGTGCGCAATTCTTATCCGATTGGAATGAAATTTTGCAAGATGTGTTTTGTTATGATATCCAATAGCTGTGCGAAGTATGGTTCAAATCGGTCCATAACCTTATATAGCTGTCATATACACCGATCTTGGGTCTTGATTTCTTGAGCCTCTAGAGTGCGCAATTCTTATCCGATTTGAATGAAATTTTGCACGACGTGTTCTGTTATGATATCCAACAACTGTGCCAAGTATTGTTCTAATCGGTCCATAACCTGATATAGCTACCATATAAACCGATCTTGGGTCTTGACTTCTAGAGCCTCTACAGTGCGCAATTCTTATCCGATTGGAATTAAATTTTGCACGACGAGTTTTGTTACGATATCCAACAACTGTGCCAAGTATTGTTCAAATCGGTCCATAACCTGATATAGCTGCCGTATAAACCGATCTTGGGTCTTGACTTCTTGTGCCTCTAGAGTGCGCAATTCTTATCCGATTTGAATGAGTTTTTGCACGATGTGTTTTATTATGATATCCAACAACTGTGCCAAGTGTGGTTCAAATCGGTTCATAACCTGATATAGCTGCTATATAAACCGATCTGGGATCTTGACTTCTTGAGCCTCTAGAGGTCGCCATTATTATCCGATTTGCCTGAAATTTTGTACGACGGATTTCTCATGACCATCAACATACGTGTTTATTACGGTCTGAATCGGTCTATAGCCCGATACAGCTTCCATATAAGTCGATCTCTCTATTTTACTTCTTGAGCCCCCAAAGGGCGCAATTCTTATTCGAATTGGCTGAAATTTTATACCGGCCCATATCTTGATATCGCTCTAATAGCAGAGCAAATCTTTTTTTATATCCTTTTTTGCCTAAGAAGAGATGCCGGGAGAAGAACTCGACAAATGCGATCTATGGTGGAGGGTATGTAAGATTCGGCCCGGACGATAACTTGACAAATGCGATCCATGGTGGAGGGTATATAAGATTCGGCCCTGCCGAACTTAGCACGCTTTTATTTGTTTTAAATGAGCCTCATTATTGTTTACTTGAGCATAGACTATGTTACCATTTCCATTTTCCGATTTATCAAGCACGTCTTTTAATATACACAAAAATCTTTATGTTTTGCCAAGATGCCGCCATAAGTCCTGGACATAGAATGCAACAATTGCTGACAGCTAAAACTACTTTACCATCACTTTCCCAACAGTCATGCAAACGTTTCAAATTGCTTTCATTTCATTATCATGAAAACAAAAATAATCTATTCAAGAAATTTCATTGTCATTGACTCGTAATTTTTTACTTTCATTGTCTCATCATGTTGTCGCCAGTCTATGACCCTTGAGGTGAAAAATTATTTCCGCTCAAACGCTTTTACTAAAGAAGCAGATTTACTTAAGATTCAATAGATCCCTCCTACTGTGCAAAAAAACCCATTTACATTCTGCCTTACGATAGTGCGTTTCAAATAAAAATGCAAAAAATAAGGAGACTCGTGTTATTTTCGAATTCCATCCATAGTGACGGTTTCCTCCTCAATGAATGGCTTGTATTCGACCAAAACGAAAACTATGCGGGTTTGTGTGGATATGGTTTTACTTGGTTAGCCTTGTTTCTTATGTTTATCCTGGCAGCAAGCATACATATTTAAATTTTTTTTATGTGATTTTTGTTGTGTCGAGGCTATTTGTCTGTCTGGCTGATTGTAATTGTTTTTGGCTTTTGTTGTGTTTACTGATGGAAAGGATAAGGCTATGTCGCGCCTTTACTTAAGTAAGTTGGACATGGTGGTGATAAAACCATGACCATAATACCCAGTAGCCTATGGGGATAATTTTTAAGGCAAACATTGAGAGAAAACACTTATAAAAAGGTTTTATTACTGATAAAGGCTATAAAATTACTGAGTTCAAAAAATTTGTTTATGGACTACACGGGAAAGTATTTAAGAGTTTGTTGTAAAATCCTTATTGATTTTAGGAAAATTAAAGAAATTATGTTTCTACAAATTAGGACAGGGTGTATGAGTCATTCACATACATATGTATGTATATGAACTCATACAACAATTAAATAATTAAAAAGTTCTCAAATTAAATTTTCAATCAGTCAAGATGTATGTAAAAACAGGGGCCAGAAAGGAAACTCTATTTCTGGTATAATGCAATACAAAGCCAAAATCAATCTATGATTCCGGGGAAGTGTCGCCAATTCCCATTTTTATACCCTCCACCATAGGATGGGGGGTATACTAATATCGTCATTCTGTTTGTAACTACTCGAAATTTTCGTCTGAGACCCCACAAAGTATATATATTCTTGATCGTCGCGAAATTTTATGTCGATCTAGCCATGTCCGTCCGTCCGTCCATCCGTACGTCTGTCTGTCGAAAGCACGCTAACTTCCGAAGAAGTAGAGCTAGCCGCTTGAAATTTTGCACAAATACTTCTTATTAGTGTAGGTCGGTTGCTATTGTAAATGGGCCATATCGGTCCATGTTTTGATATAGCTGCCATATAAACCGATTTTGGGTCTTGACTTCTTGAACCACTAGAAGGCGCAAATCTTATCCGATTTGAATGAAATTTTGCACGGCGTATTTTGTTATGATATCCAACAACTGTGGCAAGTATGGTTCAAATCGGTTCATAACCTGATATAGCTGCCATATAAACCGATTTTGGGTCTTGACTTCTTGAGCCTCTAGAGTGCGCAATTCTTATCCGATTGGAATGAAATTTTGCACGACGTATTTTGTTGTTATATCCAACAACAGTGCCAAGTATGGTTTAAATCGGTTCATAACCTGATATAGCTGCCATATAAACCGATCTTGGGTCTTGACTTCTTGAACCTCTAGAAGGCGCAAATCTTATCCGATTGGAATGAAATTTTGCACGACGTATTTTGTTATGGTATCCAACAATTGTGCCAAGTATGGTTCAAATCGGTTCATAATACGGTATAGCTGTCATATAAACCGATCTTGGGTCTTGACTTTTTGAGCCTCTAGAGTGCGCAATTCTTATCCGATTTGAATGAAATTTTGCACGACGTATTTTGTTATGGTATCCAACAATTGTGCCAAGTATGGTTTAAATCGGTTCATAACCTGATATAGCTGCCATATAAACCGATCTTGGGTCTTGACTTCTTGAACCTCTAGAAGGCGCAAATCTTATCCGATTGGAATGAAATTTTGCACGACGTATTTTGTTATGGTATCCAACAATTGTGCCAAGTATGCTTCAAATCGGTTCATAATATGGTATAGCTGTCATATAAACCGATCTTGGGTCTTGACTTTTTGAGCCTCTAGAGGGCGCAATTATCGTCCGATTTAACTAAAATTTTGCTCGTAGTGTTTTGGTATTACCTTTAACAACTATGCTAAGTATGATTCAAATCGGTTCATAATCTGGTATAGCTGTCATATAAACCGATCTTCGATCTTGACTGCTTGAGCCTCTAGAGTGCGCAATTCTTATCCGATTTGGCTGAAATTTTGCATGAGGTGTTTTGTTATGACTTCCAATAACTGTGCTAAGTATGGCGTAAATCGATATAAAACCTGATATAGCTGACATATAAACCGATCTGGGATCTTGACTTCTCGAACCTCTAGAGGGCGCAATTCTCATCCGATTTGGCTGAAATTTTGTACAAAGCCTTCTCTCATGACCTTCAACATACGTGTTTAGTATGGTCTAAATCGATCAATAGCTTGATACAGCTCCCATATAAACCTATCTCCCGATTTTGCTTCTTAAGCCCCTACAAGGCGCAATTCTTATCCGAATGAACTGAAATATTACACAATGATTTCTACAATGTCAATCAGCATTCAATTATGGTCCGAATCGGACTATAACTTGATATAGCTCCAATAGGATAACAGTTCTTATTCAATATTCTATGTTTGTCTAAAAAGAGATAACGCGCATAGAACTCGACAAATGCGATCAATGGTGGAGGGTATATAAGATTCGGCCCGGCCGAACTTAGCACGCTCTTACTTGTTATACCCAACGACGTGATGGTCGTAAATTTCTTACAGATCTAGCCGACCGTGTGTCTATAGCAATCATGCTACTGTCTGCAACAATAACAAGTATACGCGGGCTAAGTTTGGCCGGGCCAAATTTTGTGAATCCACCACCATTGATACTGCTAAAATACGAGAGCTATATCTGTTTATTGACCGATTTGAACCGTACTAGGGACAGTTGTGGGAAGTCATAACAGAACACTACATGTGTTGCGTCAGCCAAATCGGATAAAGATCGCGGCTTGTAAGGGCTCAAGAAGTCAAATCGGTAGATCGGTTTATATGGGAGCTATATCAAGATATAGACCGATTTGAACCGTACTAGGCAATGTGGTTGGAAGTCATAACAGAACACCACATGCAAAATTTCAGCCAAATCAGACAAAATCGCTCAAGAAGTCAAATCGAGAGCTAGGTTTATATGGGCGCTGTATCAGGTTATGGACCAATTTCACCCGTACTTTGCACAAATGTTGGAAGTCATTAGGACAAAAATTGTGGATTCCAGGGGCTCCAGAAATCAAATCGAGAGATAGGTTTATATGGGAGCTTTATCAGGTGATAGACCGATTTGAACCGTACTCTGCACAGTTGTTAGAAGACAGAAAAGAACATCGCATGCATAATTTCAGCCAAATCGGACAAAAATTGTGGCCTCCAGGGGCTCAAGAAGTCAATTTGGGAGATCGGTTTTTATAGGAGCTATATCCAAATCTAAACCGATACGGGTCATTTGCAATCCCCAATGACCTACATCAATACTAAGCATCTGTGCAAAATTTCAAGTGGCTAGATTTACGCGTTCAACCGCTATCGCGACGGACGGACATGGCTAGATCGACTTAGAACGTAAGGACGATCCTGAAATATAGATACCTTATGGGGTCGCAGATACAAACGGATTGACTGTACACAACCAAGTTTGTTATTAAAAACAGCAGAAATGTTTGCTAAAACAACAGACATTACTCTTATTTCAGCAAACAGAGGGCTGCTGTATTACCAAATATCTTTTACTGCTATTTCAACAAACAACATTTGTTGTTTTGAGTACACAAGTCTGCTGAAAAAAATGTGCATTTTACTTTTTATGGTTTTTATGGTTTGATTACTTTAGGCATTTTGTATTTGAATTTTTTCAGAAATTTTGTTGGAATATTGCTGTTAAGAAGCTACCTGATCCATCCATTGGTATACATTTCGAAATGTGGCTGAGCTAGCTCGCATTTCTATACCCACCACCGAAGGATGGGGGTATATTCATTTTGTCATTCTGTTTGCAACACATCGAAATATCCATTTCCGACCCTATAAAGTATATATATTCTTGATCAGCGTAAAAATCTAAGACCATCTAGACATGCCCGTCCGTCCGTATGTTAAAATCACGCTACAGTTTTCAAAAATAGAGATATTGAGCTAAAATTTTGCACAGGTTCTTTTTTTGTCCATAAGCAAATTAAGTTCGAAGATGGGCTATATCGGACTATGTCTTGATATAGCCCCCATATAGACCGATCGGCCGATTTAGGGTCTTAGGCCCATAAAAGCCACATTCATCATTCGATTTTGTTGAAATTTAAGGCAGTGAGTTGTGTTAGGCCTTTCGACATCTTTCTTCAAATTGGCCCATATCGGATCAGATTTGGGTATAGCTGCCATATAGACCGATCCTCCGATTTAGGGTCTTAGGCCCCTTAAAGCCACATTTATTATCCGATTTTGCTGAAATTTGGGACAATGAGTTGTGTTAGGTCCTTCAACATCGTCTGTCAATATGGCTCAGATCGGTTCAGATTTGGATATAGCTGCCATATAGACCGATCCTCCGATTTAAGGTCTTAGGCCCATAAAAGCCACATTTACTATCGGATTTTACTGAAATTCGGGACAGTGAGTTGTCTTAGGCCCTTCGACATTTTCCGTCAATATGGCTCAGATCGGTTTAGATTTTGATATAGCTGCCATATAGACCGATCCTCCGATTTAGGGTCATAGACCCATAAAAGCTACATTTATTATCCGATTTTGCTGAAATTTGGGACAGTAGGTTGTGTTAGACCCTTCGAAATTCTTCGTCAATTTGGCCCAGATCGGTCCAGATTTGGGTACAGCTGCCATATAGACCGATCCTCCGATTTAGGGTCTTAGGCCAATAAAAGTCACATTTATTATCCGATTTTGCTGAAATTTGGGACAGTGAGTTGTGTTAGGCTCTTCGACATCCTCCGTCAATATGGCTTAGATCGGTTCAGATTTGGTTATAGCTGCCATATAGACCGATTCTCAAATTCAGGGTCTATGGCCCATAAAAGCCACATTTATTATCCGATTTTGCGAAAATTTGGGACAGTGAGTTATATAAGGCCCTTCAACATCCTCCGTCAATTTGGCTCAGATCGGTCCAGATTTGGATATAGCTGCCATATAGACCGATCTCTCGGTTTTAGGTTTTGGGGCCATAAAAAGCGCATTTATTGTCCGATGTTGCCGAAATTTGGGACAAAGAGTTAAGTTAAGCCCCTCCACATATTTCTGCAAGTTGATCTAGATCGATCAAGATTTGCATATAGCTGCCATATAAACCGATCTCTCGATTTAAAGTCTTGGACCCATAAAAGGTGCATTTTTAATCCGATTGCACTGAAATTTGACAAACTGACTTATGTTATGCTTTTCGACATCCGTGTGGTATATAGTTCAGATCGGTTTATTTTTACATATAACTACTAAAAAGACCAATATTTTGTTATATACAATTGAACAATAACTTTTACTTATAAGTATCTGGACCAAATGGGAACATAGCTGCTATGGGGCATAAGGTATGTATTTTGCACCGGATTTTGAGGAAAGGTGGTTCACATATATATCCGAGGTGGTGGGTATCCAAAGTTCGGACCGGCCGAACCTAACGCCTTTTTACTTGTTAATTTCTTGGGTAGGATATGGGGAGAGCGATTGCCCTCTGACACATCCTTTCATTTGAGTGCAATATATTCTCGGTCGTCCTGACATGACAGTTTGGAGTTGTTTTTATTTGGAAGAGAGGGTCGGTCTCCCCATGCTAAGACACAAAAGGCAATTTATTTGAGTCCTGAATCTGTACGGCTGGACGTGACCCATATTCTTGAATCCATATATTAACATACGATTCATTAGAACTCCACTGTCCTTTCCTTTATTTATCATATATTTTCCCGATCGAACTACAAGTCCTAATGAGGGGTATTTAGTGGGTTTTTGTTGTTGGGGCATCCCCAACAAATTCTTATAACAGATGTGTACTTAACTTCCATAGTCTTTAAGAGTCCTGTTGGGGGGATTTTTGGGGGGTGGGGGATCCCTCCGAACACTTAGGACGAAATTTTGCTTACCATGTTTGTACTCTTTATACCCTACACCACCACTGTGGTACAGGGTATTACAAGTTAGTGCATTTGTTATACCCTACACCATCACTGTGGTACAGCGTATTATAAGTTTGTGCATTTGTTTGCAACGCTAAAAAGGAGACAAAGTAGACCCATTGTATTCTTGTAATCAAGGTAAAGGTCGCATTTGTTGTCCAACTATCACAAAATTTTGCACAAGTCACTTTTTTGGTTCAAGGATGAACGCTATAGATTTTGAAAAAAATCGGTCCTGATTTAGATATAGCTCCCATATATATCTTTCATCCGATTTGGCCTATTACGGCTGTAGAAGCCACAATTTTGGTCCGATCTTTACAAAATTTTTCATGAGATGTTTTATTTGATGTTCCAATACTTGTGCCGAATTTCATAAAAATCAGTTCAGATTTAGATATAACTCCCATATATATATTTCATCTGATATGGCCTATTATATGTAGAAGACACAATTTATAGTCCGATCTTGGATGAAATGTTTTATTTGACAATCCGATATATGTGCAAAACTTCATAAAAATCGGTTCAGATTTAGATATAGCTCCCATATATATCTTCTATCGGATATGGACTTTTAAGGCTATAGAAGCCATAAGTTTGGTATGATCTTCATAAAATTTAGCGTAAGGTGTTTTATTTGAAGTCTTAATGAGTGTGCAAAATTTTATATATTTTTATATCATATGGCCCTTTAGGCTCAAGTATCCACAATTTAGGTCCTATCGTAAGAAAATCTTGCAGGTGTTTATGCAATGCAATCTATTTTAACTTAGGTTCCATATATTCAAAGTATTTCACTGACTCGGAAGTGCAGGGTATTGTATGGCCGGCTCCGCCCGACTTTTGTTTTTGCTTACTGGTTTTTTAAATATCTTTCATTTGAGACTCATATTGTCCCAATCGGTAATCATGTCCGTTTAGTTGGATTTTGAGATAGGGCGTCCGCTCAGGTTATTCGACTCCAAAATTTTACACCAATTTCGTGTTTTTGGGTGGCATACAAGTTTTTACTTAAATCGGTGCACCCATCTCCAAGATCTGGAGATGGGTGCACCCAAAAAGTAATTGCCCAAAAAGTAATTGCGGATTTTTCATATAGTCGGCGTTGACAAATTTTTTCACAGCTTGTGACTCTGTAATTGCATTCTTTCTTCTGTCAGTTATCAGCTGTTAATTTTACCTTGCTTTAGAAGAGAAGTGTGAAAAAAAGTATATTTGATTAAAGTTCATTCTAAGTTTTATTAAAAATGCATTTACATTCTTTTAAAAAATCCGCAATTACTTTTTGGGCAACCCAATATAAGGAGCAATATCTATATCTGAACCGGTGTCGACCAATCTTCTTCGATATTGTGGTAGTCGTAGAGGAAAGCGTTGTGCAAAATTTTGGCAACATTGGTCAATAAATGCGCTTGCTGTGGCTCTAGAAGTGACGATCGGGCCATACACATATACGGCAGCTATATTTTAATCTGAACCAATTTCTATGACATTCACCAGTAATGTCGAGAGTCATTAGAAAATCCTTCCTGCCAAATTTCGAGAGAATCAGTTAACAAATGAGCACTTTATTGCAATACTTCTCAAAATCAGACGAATATGTATATGGGAGCTATATCTTAATCTGAACCGATTTGTACCACACTCTATAGTTACTGTGGTAGTCTTCGAGGAAAGCGTTGTGGAAAATTTGGGCAAGATTGGTCAATTAATGGACTTCAATGGCTCAAGATGTGAAAATCGGGCGAATTACACAAATAGCAGCTATATATACATCCGAACCGTTTCATAAGAAAATCCTTCCTGCCAAATTTCGGACCAACATATATATTGGAGCTGTATCAAAATCTAAACCGATTTCTTCCATTTGTAATTGGTTGTGTCTCTACGACAAAAAAAAAAAATTGTGTGCTAAATTTGAAGAGGTTAGGTTAGGTATGAGTGGCAGTCCTTTACAGACTCACTTAGACAATTTGAAGTCCATTGTGATACCACTGTAGCGACAGACCAAGGCTTCTGGCGGGAATCGAACCTACGACTGGTAATCCAAGCACGCTACCGACTCGGCTACCGGTGCGCCCTAAAAAATTTGAAGACGATCGGATGAAAATTTCGGCCTGTAGTTTGTAAACAAAATAACAAGGACAGACGGACATATCTAAATCGAAACAGAAAGTGATCCTGAGTCGATTGGTATGTTTATCAAGGGCTCTATTTCTCTTTCTTTTTGGAGTTACAAACAAATGCACAAATTTATAACACCCTGTACCATACCCTGTGTATACACATGGCCACAAGATTTCGATGTGTTTCAAATGGAATGATGAAATTAGTATATCCTCATCCAATGGTGGAGGGTATTTGGTTTATTTGATATGAATTAGTTAAATTTTAGATTTTGATGAATAACATTTTTCTCTGCAGGTACTACGTTAAGAAATCTGTGCAAATCTTCAAAATCCTTAACAACACCAACGATAAGAATGTTAAGTTTTGGTTTGATTTTGTCAGATTTTTTTGCCTTCTCTTCTTTAAAACAAAAAAAAATTCATGGCCACCACAAACCTTAACTTTAAACAATTGCTTTGCATTCTTACATATCTCCAGCCTTTCTTTCTCTAAATACACTACACTTGATCAACTTTATCAGCACCAATATTTTTAGTCCCATTAAAATATCAACCATTTCACCCTAATCTATGGCTAAATGACAAACAACATAGACTGCTCCCCCATGTCTTTGTTCAACTTATAAAAGGTTTGAAGGTAACAAAAATTTTAGGTTTTGTTTGTTTCAACACTTGTGTCAATATCTCAAACTCATATCACAAGTGTAAGAAACAACAAAGCCAGGGGGTAAATAAAGTGAGTGCATTTTATTCCTGTATCTATGCAGGTCAGACAAAAGAAGAAAAACTCTGAACAGTTGTTAAGGTCAGGTATATTATTTTCAATTGTTCCATCATATCCTTGAAAATGTTGTGATTTTTTTTTTAGTTTTTGTTTAAAAGATAACAAAACTCTAGATTTGTAATGGATAAACCATGGTATTGTCAAGTGATACATTTCACATTATCTCGAATATCTGGAATAACAAATAAATATTTTAATAATAGAGGGAAAATCACAAGTGGGCAAAATCTTTTTATACGAGAACTAGCGTACCTCTGGTGCGCTTCGCTACCCCTTTGGCTGGTATTCGAGATGACATTACAGTGGATTGCAAATTGTTAAAGTAAACACATTTCAAAAGCCATGTTATGAAAAGTAAATAGTGTAACTATAAAAAAAATTCTGCCTAATTTAAATTCACGAATATCAAAAAATTCTTGTAGACGACTAATATACCTTCCCTCCTAGTTTTGGAAGTATCAAATAACAATATGTAATTGGTTCTTTACAAATTACAATTGAATCTGTTTTTTTTTCGATACACAAAGTATTGAGAATAACAAGAACAAGCAAAAAGGCGTAAAGTTCGGACGGGCCGAACTTTGGATACCCACCACCTCGGGTATATAAAGGGTGATTTTTTTGAGGTTAGGATTTTCATGCATTAGTATTTGACAGATCACGTGGGATTTCAGACATCGTGTCAAAGAGAAAGATGCTCAGTATGCTTTGACATTTCATCATGAATAGACTTACTAACGAGCAACGCTTGCAAATCATTGAATTTTATTACCAAAATCAGTGTTCGGTTCGAAATGTGTTCAAATTTTGACAAATTTTGTTCAGCGATGAGGCTCATTTTTGGTTGAATGGCTACGTAAATAAGCAAAATTGCCGCATTTGGAGTGAAGAGCAACCAGAAGCCGTTCAAGAACTGCCCATGCATCCCGAAAAATGCACTGTTTGGTGTGGTTTGTACGCTGGTGGAATCATTGGACCGTATTTTTTCAAAGATGCTGTTGGACGCAACGTTACGGTGAATGAACACATTTCGAACCGAACGCTGATTTTGGTAATAAAATTCAATGATTTGCAAGCGTTGCTCGTTAGTAAGTCTATTCATGATGAAATGTCAAAGCATACTGAGCATCTTTCTCTTTGACACCATGTCTGAAATCCCACGTGATCTGTCAAATACTAATGCATGAAAATCCTAACCTCAAAAAAATCACCCTTTATATAAACCACCTTTCGTCAAAATCCGGTGCAAAACTCATACCTTATGTCCTATAGCAGAAATATGTGGAGGGGCTTAACTTAATTCTTTGTCCCAAATTTCGGCAACATCGGACAATAAATGCGCTTTTTATGGCCACTAAACCTAAAACCGAGAGATCTGTCTATATGGCAGCTATATCCAAATCTGGACCGATCTGTGCGATAATGCAGAAGTATGTCAAGGGGCTTAACTTAACTCACTCTCCTAAATTTCAGCGACATCGGACAATAAATGCGCCTTTTATGGGCCTAAGACCCCAAATCGGAGGATCGGTCTATATGGCAGCTATATCCACATCTGGACCGATCTAAGGCATATTGACGGAGGATGTCAAAGGACCTAAGACATTTCACTGTCCCAAATTTCAGCAAAATTGGATAATAAATGTAGCTTTTATGGGCCTAAGACCCTAAATCGGAGGATCGGTCTATATGACAGCTATATCCAAATGTGGAGCGATCTGAGCCAAATTGACGAAGGACGTTGAAGGACTTAACACGACTCATTGTCCCAAATTATAGAAAAATCGGATAATAAATGCAGCTTTTATGGGCCTAAGACCCTATATCAGCGGATCGGTCTATATGGCAGCTATATCCAAATCTGAGCCGATCTAAGCCATATTGACGGAGGATTTCGAAGGACCTAAGACAACTCACTGCCCCAAATTTCAGCAAAATTGGATATTAAATGTGGCTTTTATGGGCCTAAGACCTTAAATCGGAGGATCGGTCTATTTGGCAGCTATATACAAATCTCGACCGATCTGGGCCAAATTGACGGAGGATGTCGAAGGGCATAACGCAACTCACTGTCCCAAATTTCAGCAAAATCGGATAATAAATGTTGCTTTTATTGGCCTAAGACCCTAAATCGGCGGATCGGTCTATATGGGGGCTATATCAAGATATAGTCCGATATAGCCCATCTTCGAACTTAACCTGCTTATGGACAAAAAAAATTTCTGTGCAAAGTTTCAGCTCAATATCTCTGTTTTTGAAGACTGTAGCGTGATTTCAACAGACAGACGGACGGTCTAGATGTCTAGATCGTCTTAGATTTTTACGCTGATCAAAAATATATATACTTTATAGGGTCGGAAATGGATATTTCGATGTGTTGCAAACGGAATGGTGGTGGGTATAAAAACAAAATCACACCGGTTTGCCTCGAAATCAAATAATATAAGGGTTGAATCGACCTGCTGCGAAACATTTCGTCTACCTGTTTTTTGGGATAATGAAACAATTTCAAAGTATTTTTCGAAAATTTTTCGATGTATTTTGCATTGGGTTTATGTGATCAGCAATATGATCTCCGCTGACTGCAATCTGTCAGGAATTGCTTACTTTAAAACTAGGGTTAGCATAGTTCGATTGGTGACAGAATAGGTCAAATACCCAAATGACTGGTATTGTTCTGTTGCAAATAGGTAGCGAGCGATCAACCCCATGTTAAATTCGCCATTCAAACACAAGTTTACAGAAGTTTATAGATTGACTACAGCGGGTAGTCAAGGTGTAACTTCCTAAAAAGAGAACTGTTTTGTAATTTTTAATACCAAAATATACGAATTTCAAAAAAACCCTCCCAGTTGCCCGCTGTATACTGTCAAGGTGTAACTATATATCAAATTTCAGAACTTTAGCTCAAATGGCAAAAAAAAGTACCATTTCGTATGTTTTACTACCTAAATGCACGAATTGCAGAAAAATCTTCTAATCGCCCGATATACACGCAAGGTGTACCTTTATCCAAAATTTCCGAGCTCTATTTTTTAGATTTTTAAAAAGTGAATTTTTAAGAGCTATAAGAAAGTTTTAAGATAAGTTTAATTGACCGGTCCCAAAGGTGAAATAAATTGACCACCGAACTCGCCTCTTAATAAGTCCATTGTTCGCCGTACTGTGTGGCATGTGGCACTGTCTTGTTGAAACCCCAAGTCATGCAAGTCAAGCTCTTACATTTTGGGCAAAAAAAATTGGAAGTCATCTCACTTCAAAGATAACGCAAGTCGTAACGTAATGTGAATGGTGAGCGTCATTCACATTACGTTACGACTCGCGTTATCTTTGAAGAAGTACTGTCCAATGATATCACCAGCCCATAAACAACAACAAACTATGACTTTTTCTGCATGAATTGGTAGCTCTTGCAATGCTTCATGGTTAAATTATAGAACAACATGAAAATGTTTTTAAACCAGCGTTGCCAAAAAGATAATAGCTAAAAAATCACCATTAATATCCTCCTTATATCATAAGATGGGGGGCATACTAACTTCGTTTCTAACGTTTAGAAATATTGATCTTAGACCCCACAAAAGTATATATATTCTTGATCGTCTTGACATTTTAAGTCGATCTAGCCATGTCCGTCTGTCTGAATGTCAGTCTGTGCAAAGAACGCTTTCTTTCGTAGGAGTAACGCTAGACTCTTGAAATTTTGTACAAACACTTCCTATTGGTGTAGGTCGGTTGTGCTTGTAGATGGGCCATATCATCCATATTAAGATATAGATCCCATATAAACCGGTCTCCAGATTGTAATTCTTGATTCTCTAGGGGGCGTAATTTTTATCCGATTTCAGTGAACTTTTGTAAAATAACTTTTCCAATAAACCCCAACTTATGTGCCATGTATGGTTGAAATCGACTTAAAACCCGATTTGACTTCTTAAGCCCCAGGAGGGCGCAATTCTTATCGGTTTTGGAATTTAGCACTATCACAATATTTAAAATCTCTAATAAACATGCTAAATATGGTATGAATTGGTCCTTAAACTGATATAGCTCCCATATAAACACATCTCCCGATTTGACTTCTTGAACTTCTAGAACCTCTAGATGAAGTAAATCCGATTTTGCTGAAATTTGGCACAGTCACTGTATCCACGACCTGTAACAAATGTGTCAAATATAGTCTGAATCAGTAGGAAACCTGATATAGCTCCCATATAAACAGAGCTCCCGATTTTACTTCTTGAGCCTCTAGAGGACGTTATTCTTATTCGATTTAGCTCAAATTTTGCACGTGCCAAATATAGTATGAATCGGATCATAACCTAATACGAGGGTTGCTTTTTATATTTCGGGATTAGAGAACACAAAAACAAATACTTACATACTAGCCGAACGTAGAATAGCGTTCCAAGCGCCTCGATCTTCTGCGCCCATTCTAAAATCTCTGACACCAAGTTTCGAGGTGTCTCCCACCACTTGATCTTTCCATATGGCTGACAGCAAGACAGTCGTCATACAGCTCGTGGTTCATACGTCGCCTATATTCTCCATTAACGCAAACAGGGGTCCATATATTTTACGAAAAATCTTTTTCTCAAATTCTCCAAGCACTGCCTCATTTGCTTTCACAAGTACCCATGCTTCGGAACCATATAACATCACAGGTAATATCAGTGTCTTGTATAGTGTCATTTTCGTCGTCGAGAGGTGACCTTGTTTCTAAACTGCCTACTTTGTCCAATAACAAATACTAATCATCGAAAATTGCTTTATTGTTTTTCCAAATATTCCCCATTAAGATCTATACAATTTTGCATGCGTTTGAACCAATTGTCGAAACACTTTTGCCACCCAGATTGAAGTATCTCCAAAACATGCGTTCTGAAAGCATCAACCGCTTCTTCAGGTGTCGAAAAACGTTGACCTCTCATTTTATTTTTTTACGTACGGGAATAAAAAAGTCCACTGGTGCTAAGTCATGACTATACGGCGGATGACTCAAAAATGCGGTTGTTTGACCCGATGTGTTAGAGCTCGTTGTGTAGAGTGATCCATCTTCGGCGGTTGGTTATCCTGATTTCTTGGAAGACAACTGGCAAACAAATGGTTGGATACCACTCAGAAATGACTGTTCTGCGTTGTTCTAGTGGTGCGATTGCGACATGCCCAGTTTTTCCAAAAACAAGTAAAAAGGCGTTAAGTTAGGCCGGGCCGAACTTGAATACCCACCACCTCGGGTATATATTTAAATCACCCTTCAACAAAACCCGGTGAAAATTGCTAACCCTATATCCCCCTAGCAGTTATAACGAAATATGTTTCGATTTGGACCAAATACAAATATGTACAAGTCATTGTTCAACTGTGTATAACAGAATATTGGTCTTTTTAGTAGCTGTATATAAAAACAAGTAAAAGCGTGCTAAGTTCGGCCGGGCCGAATCTTATATACCCTCCACCATGGATCGCATTTGTCGAGTTCTTTTCCCGGCATCTCTTCTTAGGCAAAGAATGTAAGAAAAGATTTGCTCTGCTATTAGAGCGATATCAAGATATGGTCCGGTTTGGACCACAATTAAATTATATGTTGGAGACCTGTGTAAAATGTCAGCCAATTCGAATAAGAATTGCGCCCTTTGTGGGCTCAAGAAGTAAAATAGAGAGATCGATTTATATGGGAGCTGTATCGGCCTATAGACCAATTCAGACCATAATAAACACGTATGTTAATGGTCATGAGAGAATCCGTCGTACAAAATTTCAGGCAAATCGGATAATAATTGCGACCTCTAGAGGCTCAAGAAGTCAAGATCCCAGATCGGTTTATATGGCAGCTATATCAGGTTATGAACCGACTTGTACTTTTTTTGACATAGTTGCTGAAAGTAACAATAAAAAACGTCTTGCGAAATTTCAGCCAAATCGGATAGAAATTGAGCCCTCTAGAAGCTCAGGAAGTCAAGTCCCCAGATCTGTTTATATGACAGCTATATCAGGTTATGAACCGATTTGAACCATATTTGGCACAGTTGTTGGATATCATAACAAAATACTACGTGCAAAATTCATTCAAATTGGATAAGAATTGCGCCCTCCAGAGGCTCAAGAAGTCAAGACCCAAGATCGGTTTATATGGCAGCTATATCAAAACATGGACCGATATGGCCCATTTACAATACCAACTGACCTACACTAATAAGAAGTATTTGTGCAAAATTTCAAGAAGCTAGCTTTACTCCTTCGGAAGTTAGCGTGTTTTCGATAGACAGACGGACGGACGGACGGACGGACATGGCTAGATCGACATAAAATTTCACGACGATCAAGAGGTTCAAGAAGTCAAGACCCAAGATCGGTTTATATGGCAGCTATATCAAAACATGGACCGATATGACCCATTTACAATACCAACTGACCTACAGAAATAAGAAGTACTTGTGCAAAATTTCAAGCGGCTAGCTCTGCTCCTTCGGAAGTTATCGTGCTTTCGACAGACAGACGGACGGGCGAACAGACGGACGGACATGGCTAGATCGACATAAAATTTCGCGACGATCAAGAATATATATACTTTATGGGGTCTCAGACGAATATTTCGAGTAGTTACAAACAGAATGACGAAATTAGTATACCCCCATCCTATGGTGGAGGGTATAAAAAGAATACCCAGCTTTTGGATATAAATGGGTAAATACCCGGTTATTTACCCAATTTACCATGTAAATACCTTTTGGGTATTGACCCATCGCCTATCTCTAGTAATTGTTTATGGTAGAAGCAATAAAAATAAAAACACAACACTTTAGAGCTGAGAAAGCATACAATTTTTATTTTATTTTAATATGAAAATAGTATAGGTAATATAATATAAAAAAAATTAAAATTACAATTTGTGCTTAGAAATAATATTGATTTAAAGTTGATATGTAGTTATTCCAAATGGTTGATATTTAGTAATGTTAAAAATATTTTCAAGAAATTACATATTAATAAAAAATAAAAAAATTAAAAAAATATGGTTATTGTACAAAAAAATATTCAAAAAAAATTTGGTGATTGTACAAGAATATATTTAATTAAAAAAAAATAAAAAAAGTATATATTTATATAATTACAAAAAAGTGAAGAGAAAAAAAACAAACATGAATTATAAAATTTTACAAATAAAAGGAAGACATTATAAGATAAATAAATTTTTAGGTATTAAAAATGTACAAAATCAACAAAATTATTTCCTTTAGTTAATTGTTTTAATAATAACATTATATAAAATGTAAAAGAAAATATGTATAAACCAACTTCTTAAAATAAATTACAATATTTCACTTAAAGCAATGGAAGACTTTTGATGATTTTTGTTGAAGTTTTTATTCGTTTCTTTTCATTTTTAAAATAATTGTTAGATAAGAATTGTTGGAGAGTTTTTTTTTATATAATCAATAAAAAATAAGAAAAGAAAAAATGTTATTGAGTTTTTTCAGAATACAAAAAATTTTTCCATAAAATATATGAAGAATATAAGACAAGTGAAAGCGTGCCGAGGTCGCCCAAGCCGAATCTTATATACCCTTCACAATGGATCGCATTTGTCAAGTTCTTTGGCCGATATCTCTTTGTAGACAAACAAAGGATAATGGATGAGAATTGCTAAGCTATTTCAGCTATACCAAGTTATGAACCGATTTGCGCCATACTTAATTTGACTGTTGAAAACAAGAGCCAACTCGGATAAGAATTGCGCCCTATAGTAGCTTAAGAAATAAAATTGGGAGATCTGTTTATATGGGATCTACATCAGGTTATGAACAGATTCAGACCATATTCAAAGGTCATACCAGAAGTCGTTGTGCAAAACTTCAGCCAAATCGGTTAAGAATTGCGCGCTCTAGAGGCTCAAGGAATATAAACGGGAGATCGGTTCATATTGGAGTCATATCAGGTTGTGAACCGATTCGGACCAAACCTGGCGCAGTTGTTATAAAATTTCAGCCAAATCAATCGTACATTAATTACGCCCTCTAGCGGCTCAGGAAGTCAAAATACGAAATTGGTTTACATGGAAGCTATATCAGGTTATGTACCGATTTAAACCATACTTAGCACAGTTTTTGGAAGTCATAACAAAACACTTCATGCATAATTTCAGCCAAATCGGATAAGAATTGCGACCTCTAGTGGCTCAAAAAGTCAAGTTGCAAGATAAGTTTATATGGCAGCTATAGCAAAATATGCACGAATATGGCCCATTTACACTAACCTACACTGATATGAAGTATTTGTGCAGAATTTCCAGCGCCTAGCTGTACTCCTTCGAAAGTTATCGTGCTTTCGACAGACGGACGGACATGGCCAAATCGACTTTAAATATCATGACGATCATGATATATTGGGTTGCCCAAAAAGTAATTGCGGATTTTTCATATAGTCGGCGTTGACAAATTTTTTCACAGCTTGTGACTCTGTAATTGCATTCTTTCTTCTGTCAGTTATCAGCTGTTACTTTTAGCTTGCTTTAGAAAAAAAAGTGTAAAAAAGTTATATTTGATTAAAGTTCATTCTAAGTTTTATTAAAAATGCATTAACTTTCTTTTAAAAAATCCGCAATTACTTGTTGGGCAACCCAATATGTATACTTTATGGAAGTCTTAGACGAATATTTTGAGATGTTACAACGGAATTAGTATAACCCCATCCTACGGTGGAGGGTATAGGAATGGTGAAATTAAAAAAAAAAAAAACTATATAAAAATTTCGATTAAATGTATGAAAAAAAAAATACTAACAAATATAAATAGAAATTTGCTGAAAATTATTACAAGAAAAAATCATCAAATATGTGTGAGTAAAGTTACTTCTATATTATTATTGTGGATTTATAGTTAACTTTTCTCTCAATTAAAACCTTAACAAATGTCCAATATGAATAAAAAAAATACAAAGAATAAAAATACGTAGAATTAAAAAACAAATAATTAAAAAAAATAAAAGTATTTAAATGATTTTTTAAGGTTTTAGAATCATGAGCACCATTGGAAGTTGTGCTATTGTTGCAGAAAAAAAGTCTGTCATTACACGAAAAACACATGCATTGGGAAAAAGTACAGCTAATAGACAGAGTTGTCGAGCGTAATTAATGTGGTAATTGTGTAATATAGGCATTTTCGCAATTAATACAATTCAAATACAACATACCAACGCACGGCCCTTGAAGCCATCGCACCTAATATGGTTGAAAAGTCTTCTAGCCAAAGACGAAACGCGTCCCATAGTGGTTGGCGTGTGTTTCTATCTCTGGAATTTATTTTCCATTCGCAAAGAACAAAAAAAAATCTCCAATCATTGAGCTAGTCTCGAAAGAGAAACAAAGAAAAAATTGTGAAATTTTATGATCTTTGCTCTAACAGGCGAAAAAACTTAAAAATGAAAAGGTTTTTGGAGGAAAGTTAAAATTAATTAAAAAAAAAAAATATTAAAATTTAATCTTAAAAAATTATGTAAAGACAAAATAAAAATATTCAAAACAAAAATTATAGTAAATAAAAGGCAATAAAATAAAACTAAATAAAATGAAATAAAAATCTATCACATTCTGCGAAAATGTTTAAAAAAAGTTTTCTAAACTTAAAAAATTTTAAATAACTTACAAAGTAATACAAAATAGCATGGCTTTACCTAAATAAAACATTGCACAGTTCTTAAACAAAATTTCAAATAGGGAAAAACGTAACAGAATTCTAGACAAGGGAAAATTTACTTTAAAATTTTCTATTATAAAGAAAAACCAGTAAAAAAAAAACATAAAAAACGTAGGACAATTTTAGAAAAAGTTATCAAGAAATTTAAAAGATTTGGTGTAACAACATAAAATTTGTAAAATCTGTTGTCATATGAAAACTTTCTTTTTTTTCATATTGTCTAATATTTCTATTTCTTCCCTCGATTTTTCAAATTAAAAAAATATATAACAACAATGTAACAAAATTATAACAGACATTAAAGCTTTCAATAATAAAAATAAAATGTTAAAGTAGTATAAGACACATAGTGCTTAAAAAAATTAGAAAACTTTAATTTTTTTTATAACCATAATAACAAAATTTTTTTTGTCTTTCTCAAAAACAAAGTAGAAATATAACAATAAAAAAGTTTAACACACCACTTCTCCTCGCTTCTTCCTTTACCATCACCTGTTTTGCTGTTTTCCAACAGATTCCATCTGTTAACATATTGCACATTTTCTGATGTCCAGCTCACAGCGGGAAACTTAGAGCTATGACTTCTCCCATATAGCATTGGATACTCCTACAAAGCCATAGCATTATTGCACTGCACCGAAGAGCTACGCTGGCAATGCCGAAAACCATGAATGAAAAGCTTTCATCAGCCTTAGTCCAGCCAAAAAACTTTTGCGTCTCCTTGGCACTGCTTGGCACGCTGCTCTGTGTAGATATTACATTGCACTTTAAGAATTACGCCCGGTCCTGTTCTATTACAGAAAGCTTTTAAGCTCATTCTTCAGGAGCTTTACTTAAAAAGTAGCATTCGCGCATTTTTCCTTGGAGGATTTCTTCTAGAAATCAATGCGTTTTGCCTTAAAGCTTTTTCTCAACCATGTTGTGGGGTTTTTTAGAGTTTTTTGGAAAAACACTTGTTCCCCCCGCTTATAAACGGGAAGGGAAAACAAGCTCTTTGAGAGCTTTAAAGCTTTTTTTAAAATTTGTTTAAAACAAGCATTAAAGCTGTTATTTAAAGTTCTAGATATTTTAGAGTGTGGTTTTTAAAAACACTTAAAGCTGGGTTTTTATTTTTTGAAGATTTCACATTTTCCAAAAAAAATTTCAGTTGTTTATGTGTTGTCTTTTTCGGTTTCTTCGTATCACGTCGGTTCTTTTAGAGATTTAACAATATGCTGAGAATTTTTTACACAGCTTTGCCGTTTTAATTTCGTAATATTTCGTAACATTTCACTCGCTTGGCATTGCATGTTCCGTAGATGTGTTGTTTACAGCTGTGATAACTTAGAACTGACTCTGCACTTAAAGCGATCGCGTTATTTTATGCGCTTTTCTCTCGATTCAGTTGTGGCCGCTCGTACCAACTCTCCCCTCTATACAATACCTTACAAACAAATACATACATACATACACATAGTAGCTCATATGAGGGAAGATACGCGTGCGCGTTCGTCAGCCCATTGTCTACTGCGAATGCTTATCAGCAAAGTGAACATATAACAACAACACTATTTTGACTAAAAGACCACAGAAAGGCAGACACATACACTGACATTAATGGCTTACAAAATGAGATAAAAATTTACATTTACAAACAGACAGACAAAACGGCCAGCGTCAATTTAAACAGCCAGCCAGCCCGTCACTCAGCCATTCCGCCCGTTCACTCTTTGGCATTATTATCGCATTTATTACACATTACCCGCAGACTTACACCGACCAAGCAATCACTGCGCCTCAAGTCATTTATGCTTTACAACACCCATACCACCATACGAGTTGTTTACTGGTTTCTATAGTTAACAAACAACATTTCTTCTCTCCTTGCATGGGATAAGAAAACTTCTCATACCATTAAATTTTACATAGTCACAAATTACAGTGGTCGCCTGAAAAGATATCGTTATTTTTCAATTGAAGTCCCACTCCTAAAGGGAGTCCCTGTCTGATGGGTGTGTCTGTGAGTCGTCAGCCAGACCCATAGCAATGAATATCAATGTGCCACAAAGTTAGAGAGGTCCCCAGCAAAGTGAATTCATGGCGACAATTTTCAATACACTTTATAAGAAGTCAGACTCATTAACTTTGTTTTACCCTACACCACCACTGTGGTGCATTTATTTGCAACTCTAAGTAGGAGAAGAGTTAGTACACCAATTGACTTAGAATTATTTTTTGATTTTTATACCCTCCACCATAGGATGGGGGGTATACTAATTTCGTCATTCTGATTGTAACTACTCGAAATATTCGTCTGAGACCCCATAAAGTATATATATTCTTGATCGTCGTGACATTTTATGTCGATCTAGCCATGTCCGTCCGTCTGTCCGTCCGTCTGTCTGTCGAAAGCACGCTAACTTCCGAAGGAGTAAAGCTAGCTGCTTGAAATTTTGCACAAATACTTCTTATTAGTGTAGGTCGGTTGGTATTGTAAATGGGCCATATCGGTCCATGTTTTGATATAGCTGCCATATAAACCGATCTTGGGTCTTGACTTCTTGCGCCTCTAGAGTGCGCAATTCTTATCCGATTGTAATGGAATTTTGCACGACGTGTTTTGTTATGATATCCAATAACTGTGCCAAGTATGGTTCAAATCGGTTTATAACCTGATATAGCTGCCATATAAATCGATCTTGGGTCTTGACTTCTTGAGCCTCTAGAGTGCGCAATTCTTATCCGATTGTAATGGAATTTTGCACGACGTGTTTTGTTATGATATCCAACAACTGTGCCAAGTATGGTTCAAATCGGTCTTTAACCTGATATAGCTGCCATATAAACCGATCTGGGATCTTGACTTCTAGAGCCTGTAAAGGTCGCAATTCTTATCGGATTGGGATGAAATTTTGCACGACGTGTTTTGTTATGATATCCAATAACTGTTCCAAGTGTGGTTCAAATCGGTCCTTAACCTGATATAGCTGACATATAAACCGATCTTGGGTCTTGACTTCTAGAGCCTCTAGAGTGCGCAATTCTTATCCGATTTGAATGAATTTCGGCACGACGTGTTTTGTTATGATATCCAACAACTGTGCCAAGTATGGTTCAAATCGGTTCATAACCTGATATAGCTGTCATATAAACCGATCTGGGATCTTGACTTCTTGAGCCTATAGAGGTCGCAATTCTTATCCGATTTGTCTGAAATTTTGTACGACAGATTCTCTCATGACCATCAACATACGTGTTTATTATGGTCTGAATCGGTCTATAGCCCGATACAGCTCCCATATAAATCGATCTCTCTATTTTACTTCTTAAGCCCCCAAAGGGCGCAATTCTTATTCGAATTGGCTGACATTTTGCACAGGTCTCAAACATATAATTTAATTGTGGTCCAAACCGGACCATGTCTTGATATCGCTCTAATAGCAGAGCAAATCTTTCCTTATATCCTGTTTTGCCTAAGAAGAGATGCCGAGAAAAGAACTCGACAAATGCGATCTATGGTGGAGGGTATATAAGATTCGGCCCGGCCGAACTTAGCACGCTTTAACTTGTTTGATTATATGTCCGTCTATCTGTTGTAATCAATGTTTGTTGTCCAATGTTTGCCCATGTCACTTTCTTGGTCCAAGTACGAACGATATTTACATTGAACAAAAGTTGGAGACCTTAGTAAGTCATTGTGTAAAATTGAAGCCAAATCTAATAAGAATTGCGCCCTTTTAGGGCTCAAGAAATAAAAGCGGGAAATCGGTTTATAGGGGAGCTGTACCAGGCTATAGATATTTGACACGCATGTTAAGGGTCATAAGAGAAGCCGTTGTACAAAATTTCAGCCAATTCGGATAATAATTGCGCCATCTAGAGGCTTAAGAAGTCAAGATCCCAGATCGGTTTATATGGCAGCTGTATCCGGTTATGTACCGATTTAAACTATATTTTGCACAGTTATATAAACAAAACACGTCTTGCTAAATTTCAGCCAAATCGAGTAAAAATTGCGCCCTCTACTGGGTCAAGTAGTCAAGATTTAAGCGGTATATAATCCGCTATATCAGGTTATGGACTGATTTGAACCATACTTGCCACAGATTTTCAAAGTCATGATTAAACACGTTGTGGCAAATTTCAGCCATATGGGATAAGAATTGCGCCTTCTGGAGACTCGAGAAGTCAAGACCCCAGATTGGTTTCTGTGACAGCTATATCAGGTTATGACCGATTCAAACTACACTTACCCACCACCTCGGGTTTATATGTAAGCCAGTTTTCGTCATAATCGGGTAAAAAATTCATAATTTATGCCCCCATAGCAGCTATATCGAAATATGGTCCGATTCGCACCAAACTCGGCAAGGATATTGAGAAAGTACAAGTCATTGTTCAATTTTGTAGAACCAAAAAGACCAATATGTGTCTTTTTGGTATCTATTGGGTTGCCCAAAAAGTAATTGCGGATTTTTTAAAAGAAAGTAAATGCATTTTTAATAAAACTTAGAATGAACTTTAATCAAATATACTTTTTTTACACTATTTTCTAAAGCAAGCTTTAAGTAACAGCAGATAACTGACAGAAGAAAGAAGCAAGCTGTGAAAAAATTTGTCAATGCCGACTATATGAAAAATCCGCAATTACTTTCTGGGCAAACCAATATATTCAAATATAGACCGATCTGAACCATATACTCTCGGTTGTCGAAAAACCTAACATATGTCACTGTATCAAATTTTAGAGAAATCTTATTATAAATGCTCCCTTTATGGGGCCAAGACTTTAAATAGAGAGATATGTCTATATGACATCTATATCCAAATCTGAACCGATCTAAACAAAATTGAAGAGGGATATCGAAGGACCCAACACAACTCATTGTCCCAAATTTCGGCGAAATCAGACAATAAATGCGCCTTTTATGGGCCCCAAGACCTTAAATCGAGAGATCGGTCTTAATGGCAGGTATATCCAAATGAAGACCGATCTGGCCCAATTTGCAGAAAGATGTCGCAGGGCCCAACACAACTCACTGTATCGAATTCCGGCGAAATCAGACAATAAATGCGCATAAATGCGGGCCTAAGACCTTTAATCAAGAGATTGATATAGTCCATCTTCGAACTTAACTTGCCCATGGACAAAAAAGAATCTGTGTTTCGGCTCAATATCTTTATTTTTAAAGATTGTAGCGTGATTTCAACAGAAATCTCAGAATTTCGAGACGGTGAAGAATATATATACTTTATGGGTTCTATATCAATATTTCGAGGTGTTACAATTAGAACGACTAGATAAGTATACCCCATCCTATGGTGGTGGGTATAAAAAGCGGTTCAGGTAGGGTGTTTTCCGCACTGCCTGGAACAATCGGACATTGTATCAAGGATAACACATTAACAGGGGAATTAGGTGTAGCAATAAATTCATTGCATCAGATAGTGCGCCTGGTGAAGCACAAAAAACCTTGCATTGGAACCGGCTGAGTATTGAACAGTAGGTGGATTTTTCAAGCGCCGTCCACCAGACTACAATACCACATAGCATTATAGATGTGACAACTGCAGTATATACCCAGTACATGACACACGGTTTAAACCCCCTACTTTTGGCATTGGCTCCCTTGCAGGTATGTACACCCAAAGAAATTAGTCTGCTGATATCAGCAAACACTGTCTCCTGATATTATATTAAAAATTTTATAGTTTTGAATGAACTCATACAAATTTTTTTAACTTCTTAATAACAATAGGGGCATTTGGTGTATATTAATAAAATAATTTCAATTTCTGGGGGTTAATTTTTTGTTTAAACCCTTAAATAAAATTGCAGTAGTTATTTTATCTGTTGTTATTTAAATTCGTTCAAAAAATAGCAAATCATAGATAATTGGAAAAAAAATTTATGTAACATGCTTGTAACATAGAAAGATAAAACAAGTAAAAGCGTGCTAAGTTCGGCCGGGCCGAATCTTATATACCTTCCACCATGGATCGATTCGTCGAGTTCTTTTCCCGGCATCTCTTCTTAGGCAAAAAAAAAAGGATATAAGAAAAGATTTGCTCTGCTATTAAAACGATATCAAGATATGATCCGGTTCGGACCACAATTAAATTATATGTTGGAGACCTGTGTAAAATGTCAGCCAATTCGAATAAGAATTGCGCCCTTTGTGGGCTCAAGAAGTAAAATAGAGAGATCGATTTATATGGGAGCTGTATCGGCCTATAGACCGATTCAGACCATAATAAACACGTATGTTAATGGTCATGAGAGAATCCGTCGTACAAAATTTCAGGCAAATCGGATAATAATAGCGACCTCTAGAGGCTCAAGAAGTCAAAATCCCAGATCGGTTTATATGGCCGCTATATCAGGTTATGAACCGACTTGTACTTTATTTGACATAGTTGTTGAAAGTAACAATAAAAAACGTCTTGCGAAATTTCAGCCAAATCGGATAGATATTGAGCCCTCTAGAAGCTCAAGAAGTCAAGTCCCCAGATCTGTTTATGTGACAGCTATATCAGGTTATGAACCGATTTGAACCATATTTGGAACAGTTGTTGGATATCATAACAAAATACTACGTGCCAAAATCCATTCAAATTGGACAAGAATTGCGCCCTCTAGAGGCTCAAGTAGTCAAGACCAAGATCGGTTTATATGACAGCTATATCAGGTTATGGACCGATTTGAACCACACTTGGAACAGTTATTGGATATCATAACAAAACACGTCGTGCAAAATTTCATCCCAATCGGATAAGAATTGCGCCCTCTAGAGGCTGAGGAAGTCAAGACCCAAGATCGGTTTATATGGCAGCTATATCAGGTTATGGACCGATTTGAACCATACTTGGCACAGTCGTTGGATATCGTAACAAAACACGTCGTGCAAAAATTTCATTTCAATCGGATAAGAATTGCGCCCTCTAGAGGCTCAAGAAGTCAAGACCCCAGATTGGTTTATATGGCAGCTATATCAGGTTATAAACCGATTTGTACCATACTTGGCACAGTTGTTGGATATCATAACAAAACACGTCGTGCAAAATTTCATTCCAATCGGATAAGAATTGCGCCCTCTAGAGGCTGAGGAAGTCAAGACCCAAGATCGGTTTATATGGCAGCTATATCAGGTTATGGACCGATTTGAACCATACTTGGCACAGTTGTTGGATATCATAACAAAACACGTCGTGAAAAATTTCAATCCAATCGGATAAGAATTGCGCACTCTAGAGGCTCAAGAAGTCAAGAGCCAAGATCGGTTTATATGGCAGCTGTATCAAAACATGGACCGATATGGCCCATTTACTATACCAACCGACCTACACTAATAAGAAGTATTTGTGTAAAATTTCAAGCGGCTAGCTTTACTCCTTCGGAAGTAAGCGTGCTTTCGACAGACAGACGGACGGACATGGCTAGATCGACATTAAATTTCACGACGATCAAGAATATATATACTTTATGGGGTCTCAGACGAATATTTCGAGTAGTTACAATCAGAATGACGAAATTAGTATACCCCCCTTCTTATGGTGGAGGGTATAATGAAACGCTAACATTTTTGAAATATTTATGAAATTTTTAAGCTTTTTAACTTTTTATCATTTGAAAACAACAGAAAATGTTTGCTGTTTTAGCAAAGAATTACTGCTGTCCCATTTTCAGCAGACTTTCTGCTGTTACAATAAACATTTTTGCTGTTTTTACTGACAAATTTCTCTAAGTGTAGGGTAAGAGTTACATTTCTTGTCATTTCCAATATTTTGGATTTGTAGTTTAATTTCGTTTCCAGCAAAACACGCAGGTATTTTGAGTCGTTTTCAGTAAATGGAACATTTCTCCACCCAAGGAGACAGGTGCCACGGCGGTTAACTTGTATCTGTTGCTGAAAAGATCTACTTCTGTCTGGCACGGATCCTGGCTATATTCCAAAGTAGAAGGGACAATACACCTCTCTGAGGAGTTTCTCTGCTGGCCCATTTTTTTTACCCACCACCGAAGGATGGGGGTATATTCATTTTGTCATTCCGTTTGCAACACTTCGAAATATCCATTTCCGACCCTATAAAGTATATATATTCTTGATCAGCGTAAAAATCTAAGACGATCTAGCAATGTCCGTCCGTCTGTCTGTTGAAATCACGCTACAGTCTTTAAAAATAGAGATATTGAGCTGAAATTTTGCACAGATTCTTTTTTTGTCCATAAGCAGGTTAAGTTCGAAGATGGGCTATATCGGACTATATCTTGATATAGCCCCCATATAGACCAATCCGCCGATTTAGGGTCTTAGGCCCATAAAAGCCACATTTATTATCCGATTTTGCTGAAATTTGGCGCAGTGAGTTGTGTTTGGCCCTTCGACATCCTTCGTCAATTTGGCTCAGATCGGTCCAGATTTGGATATAGCTGCCATATAGACCGATCCTCCTATTTATGGTGCTAGTCCCATAAAAGTCACATTTATCATCCGATTTTGCTGAAATTTGGGACAGTGAGTTGTCTTAGGCCCACATTTATTATCCGATTTTGCTGAAATTTGGGGCAGTGAGTTGTGTTTGGCCCTTCGACATCTTCCGTCAATATGGCTCAGATCGGTCCAGAATAGGATATAGCTGCCATATAGACCGATCCTCCGATTTAGGATCTAAGGCCCATAAAAGCCACATTTATTATCCGATTTCGCTGAAATTCGAGACAGTGAATTGTGTAAGGCCCATCGACATCCTTCGATAATTTGGCTCAGATCGGTACAGATTTGGATATAGCTGCCATATAGATCGATCCTCCGATTTATGATGTAAGGCCCATAAAAGCCACATTCATTATCCGATTTTGCTGAAATTTGGGACAGTGAGTTGTGTAAGGCCCATCGACATCCTCCGTCAATGTGGTCCAGATCGGTTCAGATTTGGATATAGCTGCCATATAGACCGATTTCTTGATTTATGGTTTTGGGCCCATAAAATGCTCATTCATTGTCCGATGTCGCCGAAATTTGGAACAGTGAGTTAAGTTAAGCCCCTTGACATACTTCTGCAATATCGCACAGAACGGTCCAGATTTCGATATAGCTGCCATATAGACCGATATCTAGGTTTAAGGTTTTGGGGCCATAAAAGACGCATTTATTGTCCGATGTCGCCGAAATTTGAGACAGTGAGTTTGGTTAGGCTCTTCGACGTCCTTCTTCAATTTTGCCCAGATCGGTCCAGATTTGAGTATAGCTGCCATATAGACCGACCGGACAGTGCTTTGTGTTAGGCTCTTCGACATGTTTATGCAACTTGGCCCAAATCGGTCCAGATTTGGATATAGCTGCTATGTAGACCGTTATCTCAAATTAAAGTCTTGGCCCCATAAAAGGCGCATTTATAATCCGATTTCACTGAAATTTGACACAGTGACTTATGTTCGGCTTTTCGACATCCGTGTCGTATATAGTTCAGATCGGTATGAGGTATATGAGTATAAGGTATGAAATTTTCACCGAATTTTGATGAAAGGTGGTTTACATATATACCCGAGGTGGTGGGTATCCAAAGTTCGGCCCGGCCGAACTTAACGCCTTTTTACTTGTTGGTTCTACAAAATTGAACAATGACTTGTACTTTCTCAATATCCTTGCCGAGTTTGGTGCGAATCGGACCATATTTCGATATAGCTGCTATGGGGGCATAAATTATGCATTTTTTACCGGATTATGACGAAAACTGGCTTACATATAAACCCGAGGTGGTGGGTAAGTGTGGTTTGAATCGGTCATAATCTGATATAGCTGTCACAGAAACCAATCTGGGGTCTTGACTTCTCGTGTCTCCAGAGGGCGCAATTCTTAGCCCATATGGCTGAAATTTGCCACAATGTGTTTAATCATGTCTTTCAAAATCTGTGGCAAGTATGGTTCAAATCAGTCCATAACCTGATATAGCGGATTATATACCGATCTTAAATCTTGACTACTTGTTTAGATCTACAGATTATCCTTAATGCATCTTTTAGTAAGCAAGTTATCAATAAACTTTCTTACGGTAGTATTGATGCCTCAAAACTCGTTATTGACGTCGGTTTTACATTACTGAAAGCACCTTAATTGTCAAGACATGCTACCATTGTATATTCCTTGACAGCGAGAGAAGGTCTATTTCACTGGATTTGCCTTTACTATGTGCATGCTGCTGCCGCGACAGGCGATTTCCAGGGATATTTTCCCTTCTATCAACCTTCAGCATAAAGGATGACAGACTTATAGAACGAAAATCTTTCGTCTTGGCGTGGTAGGGTTTTCCAGCTTCGACCTTAGGGTTTTCCAGCTTTCGGAATGAAAACGACCTTCGTGTCCCTCCATCCCACAGGTATATATAACATGCTGATACAAGCAGAGTATATCTCAATAAGCCAAGGAACCAGTCTTTCAGACACAGCTTGTAATTCAACGGGTGATACATCATCCGGCCCTGGTGACCCTATAGACCGATCTTCCAATTTCGGGTTTTAATACCATAAAAAGCGGATTTGTTGCCCGATTTCGCTGAAACTGTGACTTGTATAAGAGTTCCCGGGATCTGAATGAAATATGATCCAGAGCAGCCCCCTTTTGCATATTACTATGGATGAAGTAGTGGAGTTGTTATAAAAGAGGATGCTTAATTTATCCATGGTGGTGGGTATCTAAAGTTCGGCACAGACGAACTTAACACTTTTATACTTGTTTTTTTGTTGAAACATTTTTCTTATTTTCCGGAGTCAGAGTCTAATTTTTTTCGACTCCGAATCCAGGGAAAATTGCTCGAATCCGAATACAGGGAAAATTGCTAAAACCAGGGCGACTCCGTAGCCCTGGTTTTAGCACCATTCGCACCAAACCTATCAATTAACCTGAGTTCGAAGTGTCTTTTATTATTCCATGTCTTCAAAGAGCGTATTCGTTTGCCATAGAAGGCCGGTGACCGAAGCAAATTACGGATAGGCGAATATAGGAGTCCTTGTTAAAAAACCTCTGCAAAACAGTCGGCTAGTGGAGCGTGGCGCAGTCGCTCAACCTGTCGAGGTCTAAATATCAGAAAATCATTCTACTGCCTGATGCCACTACAGCAGCAGCTGACTTTTTAAAGTCCTTTCTAAACCTGCTCCCGGACTTTAGATCTGCCACTTCACTTGAGAACGTTCTCAGACTATTAAGCACTTAGAAGCAATAAAAAAACAACATATTTATCCATGAACATTCCATTAAAGGACAGGAGCAACCTTCTCAAATATCAATGAGTGCTGTCCGATTAAGTTTAAGCTAAATGATAGGAGGCATCCATTTTATGGCCGAGTCCGAATGTGGTGCCGCAATGCGACACATATTTGGAAAGAAGTTTTAACATATCAAAGTACCTCACAAATGTCGCCAGCATTAGGAGGGGGTAACCGCAGCTGAATATTTTTATACCCACCACCGAAGGATGGGGGTATATTCATTTTGTCATTCCGTTTGCAACACATCGAAATATACATTTCCGACCCTATATATTCTTGATCAGTGTAAAAATCTAAGACGATCTACACATTTCCGTCCGTCTGTCCGTCTGTCTGTTGAAATCACGCTACAGTCTTTGAAAAAAGAGATATTGAGCTGAAATTTTGCACAGACTCTTTTTCTGTCCATAAGCAGGTTAAGTTCGAAGATGGGCTATATCGGACTACATCTTGATATAGCCCCCATATAGACCGACCCGCCGATTTAGGGTCTTAGGGCCATAATAGCCTCATTTATTATCCGATTTTGCTGAAATTTGGGACAGTGAGTTGCGTTAGGCCTTTCGACATTCTTCGTCAATTTGGCCCAGATCGGTCCAAATTTGGATATAGCTGCCATATAGACCGATCCTCATATTTAGGGTCTTAGGCCCATTAAAGCCGCATTTATTATCCAATTTTGCTGAAATTTGGGACAGTGAGTTGCGTTAGGCCCTTCGACATTCTTCGTCAATTTGGCCCAGATCTGTCCAAATTTGGATATAGCTGCCATATAGACCGATCCTCCGATTTAGGGTCTTAAGCCCATAAAAGCCACATTTATGATCCGATTTTGCTGAAATTTGGGAAAGTGAGTTGTGTTGAGCCCTTCGACATCTTTCGTCAATTTGGCCCAGATCGGTTCAGATTTGGATATAGCTGCCATATAGACCGATCCTCAGATTTAGGGTCTTAGGCCCATAAAAGACACATTTATTATCCGATTTTGCGGAAATATGGGACAGAGAGTTACGTTGGGCCCTTCGACATCCTCCGTCAATTTGGCACTGATCGTTTCAGATTTGGATATAGCTGCCATATAGACCGATCTCTCGGTTGAACAATGACTTGTACTTATAAGCATTTGGTCTAAATCGTTTGATGCATTTTCACTGGATTTTGACGAAAGGTTGTTCACATATATACCCGAGGTGGTGGGTATCCAAAGTTCGGCCCGGCCGAACTTAACGCCTTTTTACTTGTTTCTGATGTTCTCGCGAGGATTCGAACCCCCAACGACATAGGCGGACATGCTTACCTCTACGCTCTACGCTGGCCAGCACTTAGAAGCAAACACTACCTACAACTATCATGAGTGTCTGAATGAACTGTTACGAAGAAATTGACCTAAAACGAAGTGATGAGAAATTCACCACTCTGTAAGGTTGGGTTCAGTTGAAGGAGAAGCTCAAATTGGGTTTTTGTACCCATGGTTGCTTAAGCAAAACATCTTCGAATTCTTCGCTAATTAAGATTTTTACAATCATCGGGTTAGTGGTTGTTGGTCTTTACAAATTGAACCACCCTAATGTCCACCCCACTCTATCTCCCTTATGGGCAAACATTTGTATTGAAAAACAAACAAATTGACTGAGAATACTTATGCTATAGGAACTTTTTCGCCATAACAATCCCGATAAAAAGGAAAACCCCTTAATTATTTACAAATGCATCTCTCTTTAGGCCCACTGTATGCTTGCAGAGTAACTTATAACAAAAGTTCATATAACTTTCCTGTTAAGATGTAATCATTTACAACTTTGTATTTTCATCTTCAAAAGAAGCAAACGAGTAAAAGTCTGCCTGTTTTCAGATTACAAAGAGGGTCATTTTCATCCAATGGTGGTAGCCGAAAGGGAAACAAATCAATTCTCTGCGGCAATGGCCCTTAAATGTTGATGCAAGCCAAAAAAAAAAACCATAGGTCCCCCACTGCATTCTCTAAAAAAATTAAAAACGAGTTTTACCAGAAATCTAAACAAGCGCAGTAGCCATTAAAATTGGAATTACATTGGAAGTTTCCCTCATCTTGAGATGCTGCTACCAAATACCCCTCCCTCTACTCTTATTTCAACCCTACAAAGCCATGGGCCAAAGAGGGCATGCTGGGCATCTACACAATGCTATGCTTGAGGAAAACTAGAATTTTTCCAAAGCACCCCAGTGCATCCAAAGCAAAGACCCCCCTACTACTTCGTGGTTGATCAATTACTTTTTTTTTTTTTTTGTTATTCTTTTCTTTGATGCTATAACAGCAAGCAAATGGAAAATGCTGTACTGACCGCTGCCTTTACCAACTTATGTGGATGGATGGTTGCTAGAGGGCATGCGCACATTTGTATGTGGTGCGTCGACCTCAAGCTTAGCACACTTAGGTTGCGTTCCTCAACTCCATTAGCAACGTTGATCATATAAGGTTACATTCTCTGAAGGCACGAACGCACATTCTGTATGCGTTTGCTTCAGTGTGTAAAGTAGATACACGTTCTGCGCATGCGCATCTACATTTCACTAAAGCCAAAAGACCCACTCGACAAGTACCCCAAACTCAGCCTCTCTGCATTGAAAGACGAAATAAATAATGGACAAGTAAATATTACGAATCGAGTGTGGAAACGTGATCGTTAAATTTTCTTTTGTTCAAGTCGCTCCGCTCTTTCTTCTCTTAGAGTGAATTTATGTGCGTCCATAAACTTTTGTATTTGCCCCCTTTCCATAGCACAGTGGGAGAAAATCGAAAAAAACTATTAAAAATTATGCCGTTTGAGAACGAATAGAGATAACTGTTTGAAATGGTTAAGGCTGAAGTGTTATCGAGATTATGTGCAATGGTTGAAGGCCTTAGGAGGTCCAGGTGCCTTTTGGCAGGCCCCTAAAGTTGGTCACTTCGGCACTTCGAAAAATTGTTAGGGCTGCCAAATCTTCATTTGGGATCCGATTTTCAAAATTCTGTTTTTGCTGATAGTGCTTAACCCCCCGAATCCTATATACCCTCCACCATCGATCGCATTTGTCGAGTTCTTTTCCCGGCATCTCTTCTTAGGAAAAAACAAGTAAAAGCATGCTAAGTTCGGCCGGGCCAAATCTTATATACCCTCCACCATGGATCGCATTTGTCGAGTTCTTTTCCCGGCATCTCTTCTAAGGCAAAAAAGAATATAAGAAAAGAGTTGCTCTGCTATTAAAACGATATCAAGATATGGTCCGGCTCGGACCACAATTAAATTATATGTTGGAGACCTGTGTAAAATTTCAGCAAATTCGTATAAGAATTGCGCCCATTGGGGCTCACGAAGTAAAATAGAGCGAACGATTTATATGGGATCTGTATCGGGCTATAGACCGATTCAGAACATAATAAACACGTTTGTTGATGGTCATGAGAAGATCCGTCGTACAAAATTTCAGCCAAATCGGATAGGAATTGCGCCCTCTAGAAGCTCAAGAAGTCAAATCCCCAGATCTGTTTATATGACAGCTATATCAGGTTACGGACCGATTTCAACCATACTTGGCACAGTTGTTGGATATCATAACGAAATACTTCGTGCAAAAATTCATTCAAATCGGATAAGAATTGTGCCCTCTAGAGGCTCAAGAAGTCAAGACCCAAGATCGGTTTATATGGCAGCTATATCACGTTATGGACCGATTTAAATCATACTTGGCACAGTTGTTGGGTATCATAACAAAACACGTCGTGCGAAATTCCATTCCAATCGGATAAGAATTGCGCCCTCTAGAGGGTCAAGAAGTCAAGACCCAAGATCGGTTTATATGGCAGCTATATCAGGTTATGGACCGATTTGAACCATACTTGGCACTGTTGTTGGATATAATAAGAAAACACGTCGTGCAAAATTTCATTTCAATCGGATAAGAAATGCGCACTCTAGAGGCTCAAGAATTCAAGACCCAAGATCGGTTTATATGGCAACTATATCAGGTTATGAACCAATTTGAACCATACTTGGCACAAATGTTGGGTATCATAACAAAACACGTCGTGCAAAATTTCATTCTGATCGGATAAGAATTGCGCACGCTAGAGGCTCAAGAAGTCAAGACCCAAGATCGGTTTATATGGCAGCTATATCAGGTTATGGACAGATTTGAACAATACTTGGCACAGTTGTTGTATATCATAGCAAAACACGTCATGCAAAATTTCAACCCAATCGGATAAGAATTGTGCCCTCTAGAGGCTCAAGAAGTCAAGACCCAAGATCGGTTTATATGGCAGCTATATCAAAACATGGACCGATATGGCCCATTTACAATACCAACCGACCTACACTAATAAGAAGTATTTGTGCAAAATTTCAAGCGGCTAGCTTTACTCCTTCGGAAGTTAGCGTGCTTTCGACAGACAGACGGACGGACGGACGGACATGGCTAGATCGACATAAAATGTCACGACGATCAAGAATATATATACTTTATGGGGTCTCAGACGAATATTTCGAGTAGTTACAAACAGAATGACGAAATTAGTATACCCCCATCTTATGGTGGAGGGTATAAAAAGGATATAAGAAAAGATTTGCTCTGCTATTAGAGCGATATTAAGATATGGTCCGGTTTGGACCACAATTAAATTATATTTATGTTGGAGACCTGTGTAAAATTTCAGCAAATTCGTATAAGAATTGCGCCCATTGGGGCTCACGAAGTAAAATAGAGCGAACGATTTATATGGGATCTGTATCGGGCTATAGACCGATTCAGAACATAATAAACACGTTTGTTGATGGTCATGAGAAGATCCGTCGTACAAAATTTCAGCCAAATCGGATAGGAATTGCGCCCTCTAGAAGCTCAAGAAGTCAAATCCCCAGATCTGTTTATATGACAGCTATATCAGGTTACGGACCGATTTCAACCATACTTGGCACAGTTGTTGGATATCATAACGAAATACTTCGTGCAAAAATTCATTCAAATCGGATAAGAATTGTGCCCTCTAGAGGCTCAAGAAGTCAAGACCCAAGATCGGTTTATATGGCAGCTATATCACGTTATGGACCGATTTAAATCATACTTGGCACAGTTGTTGGGTATCATAACAAAACACGTCGTGCGAAATTCCATTCCAATCGGATAAGAATTGCGCCCTCTAGAGGGTCAAGAAGTCAAGACCCAAGATCGGTTTATATGGCAGCTATATCAGGTTATGGACCGATTTGAACCATACTTGGCACTGTTGTTGGATATAATAAGAAAACACGTCGTGCAAAATTTCATTTCAATCGGATAAGAAATGCGCACTCTAGAGGCTCAAGAATTCAAGACCCAAGATCGGTTTATATGGCAACTATATCAGGTTATGAACCGATTTGAACCATACTTGGCACAAATGTTGGGTATCATAACAAAACACGTCGTGCAAAATTTCATTCTGATCGGATAAGAATTGCGCACGCTAGAGGCTCAAGAAGTCAAGACCCAAGATCGGTTTATATGGCAGCTATATCAGGTTATGGACCGATTTGAACAATACTTGGCACAGTTGTTGTATATCATAGCAAAACACGTCATGCAAAATTTCAACCCAATCGGATAAGAATTGTGCCCTCTAGAGGCTCAAGAAGTCAAGACCCAAGATCGGTTTATATGGCAGCTATATCAAAACATGGACCGATATGGCCCATTTACAATACCAACCGACCTACACTAATAAGAAGTATTTGTGCAAAATTTCAAGCGGCTAGCTTTACTCCTTCGGAAGTTAGCGTGCTTTCGACAGACAGACGGACGGACGGACATGGCTAGATCGACATAAAATGTCACGACGATCAAGAATATATATACTTTATGGGGTCTCAGACGAATATTTCGAGTAGTTACAAACAGAATGACGAAATTAGTATACCCCCATCTTATGGTGGAGGGTATAAAAAGGATATAAGAAAAGATTTGCTCTGCTATTAGAGCGATATTAAGATATGGTCCGGTTTGGACCACAATTAAATTATATTTATGTTGGAGACCTGTGTAAAATGTCAGCCAATTCGAATAAGAATTGCGCTCTTTGTGGGCTCAAGAAGTAAAATAGAGGGATCGATTTATATGGGAGCTGTATCGAGCTATAGACCGATTCAGACCATAATAAACACGTATGTTAATGGTCATGAGAGAATCCGTCGTACAAAATTTCAGACAAATCGGATAATAATTGCGACCTCTAGAGGCTCAAGAAGTCAAGACCCAAGTCCGGTTTTTATGACAGCTATATCAGGTTATAGACCGATTTCAACCATACTTGGCACAGTTTTTGGATATCATAACGAAATACTTCGTGCAAAAATTCATTCAAATCGGATAAGAATTGTGCCCTCTAGAGGCTCAAGAAGTCAAGACCCAAGATCGGTTTATATGGCAGCTATATCAGGTTATGGACCGATTTGAACCATACTTGGCACAGATATTGGATATGACAACAAAACGCGTCGTGCCAAAATTCATTCAAATCGGATAAAAATTGCGCCCTCTAGAGGCCTAAAAAGTCAAGATCCCAGATCGGTTTATATGACAGCTATATCAGGTTATGTGCCGTTTTAAACCATACTTGGCACAGTTGTTGGATATTATAACAAAACACGTCGTGCAAAATTTCATTTCAATCGGATAAGAATTGCGCCCTCTAGAGGCTCAAGAAATCAAGACCCAAGATCGGTTTATATGGCAGCTATATCAGGTTATGAACCGATTTGAACAATACTTGGCACAGTTGTTGGATATTATAACAAAACACGTCGTGCAAAATTTCATTCCAATCGGATAAGAATTGCGCACTCTAGAGGCTCAAGAAGTCGAGACCCAAGATCGGTTTATATGGCAACTATATCAGATTATAAACCGATTTGAACCATACTTGACACAGTAGTTGGATATCATAACAAAACACGTCGTGCAAAATTTCATCCCAATCGGATAAGAATTGCGCACTCTAGAGGCTCAAGAAGTCAAGACCCAAGATCGGTTTATATGGCAGCTATATCAAAACATGGACCGATATGGCCCATTTACAATACCAACCGACCTACACTAATAAGAAGTATTTGTGCAAAATTTCAAGCGACTAGCTTTACTCCTTCGGAAGTTAGCGTGCTTTCGACAGACAGATGGACGGACGGACGGACAGACGGACGGACATGGCTAGATCGACATAAAATTTCACGACGATCAAGAATATATATACTTTATGGGGTCTAAGACGAATATTTCGATTAGTTACAATCAGAATGACGAAATTAGTATACCCCCCATCTTATGGTGGAGGGTATAAAAAGTTAAACAGCTTTGAAGTCAAATGTCAAATGTGTAAAAGTGTATTTTTTGCATCTTGTGGTCAAAAGAAGTATTTCATGGGTTATTCTCCATTGAAAAAACTTGCTTAAATACCTCAATAGTAATACCCTTCACCACCACTGTGGTACAGAGTATTATAACTTAGTGCATTTGATTGTAAAACCCAGAAGGAAGAGAGAAAGATCCATTGATAAGTATACCAATTGACTCAGAATTACTTTCTGGTTCGATTTAGCTATGCCCGTCTGTCTGTCTGTCCATGCTAATTTGTGTACAAACTCGACCTGTAGTTTGTCCAATCGTCTTCAAATTGGTTACAGGCATGTTTTTCGGCCTAGAGACGAAGCCTATTGAAATTGGAAACAAATAAGAGCGTGATAAGTTCGCCCGGGCCGTATAATCCCTCCACCATGGATCGCATTTGTCGAAGAATAATGGATAAGAATTGTTATGCTGTCGGAGCTATATCGAGTTATAGTCCGATGTGGACCACAAATGAATTGACTGTTGAAAGCAAAGTATAACTCGATGGCTAATATTACAGTCCATTCGGATAAGAATTGCGCCTTGTAGGGACTCAAGAAGCCTAATCGGGAGAACGGATTGTATGGGAGCTGTATCCGGCTTTCGATCGATTCATATTGGACACTTATGTTGAAGGTCATGAGAGAACCTTTGTATAAAATTTCAGCCAAATCGGATAAGAATTGCGATCTCTAGTGGCTCAAGAAGCCAAGATCCAAGATAGGTTTATTAGCAGCAGGTTATGAATCGATTTGAACCACACTTAGCACCGTTATTGGAAGTCATAAAAACAAAACACCTCATGCAAAATTTCAGCCAAATCGGATAAGAATTGCGCCCTCTAGAGGCCTAAAAAGTCAAGATCCCAGATCGGTTTATATGACAGCTATATCAGGTTATGTGCCGTTTTAAACAATACTTAAAACAGTTGCTTGAAGTGAAAACAAAACAAAATTTCAGTCAAATCGGATAAGAATTTCGCCATCTAGCGGCTCAAGAAGTCAAGATTCAAGATCGGTTAATATGGTAGCTATGTTAGGTTATGGACCGTTTTGAACCATACTTAGATACAGATGTTGGAAGTCGTAACCAATACTTCGTGCTAAATTTCAATCAAATCGTATAAGAACTGCGCCCTCTAGTGGCTCAAGAAATCAAGATCCAATATCGGCTTACATGACAGCTATAACATGTTATGGACCGATTTGAACCATACCTAGCATATTTGTTGAAATTGATACCACCTTCTGCCAAGAATAATAAGAATTGCGCCCTCTAGAGGCCTAAAATGTCAAGATCCCAGATCGGTTTAAATGACAGCTATATCAGGTTATGTGCCGATTTAAACCATACTTGAAACAGTTGCTTGAAGTGAAAACAAAACACAAGTTCAACCAATTCGGATAAGTATTGCGCCCTCTAGTGGCTCATGAAGCTGAGTTCCAAGATCGGTTGATATGGCAGCAATATCAAAACATAGACCGATATGGACCATTGACAATACCAACAGTCCTACACTAATAAGAATTATTTGTGCAAAATTTCTAGCGCCTAGCTTTACTCGTTCGAAAGTTAACGAGCGGATGGTCGGACAAACGGACAGACGGATGGACATGGCTAGATCGACTTAAAATGCCATGACGATCAAGAATATATGTACTTTATGGGGTCTTAGACGAATAGTTCGAGCTGTAACATCGGGATGAGGAAATTAGTATACAACCATTATTTGGTTGAGGGTATAAAAATCGGTTCAGATTTGAATAAAGCTCCTATATACTACATGTTCCTCCGATTAGGACTAATATAACAATTACGTGGAAAGTTCGGCAGGAAAGGATTTATCATGACTCGGGTACGAGAATTTATTCTAAACACACAATTTTAGTAAAATTTTATAAGAAGACAAAATATCATATTCATAATGTTGCACAGAGAGGAAATTTTAATCAGACCAGGACAACCTCAAAATTATTTTTTTTTTTAAGTTCAAAATTTTAATAAAATTTTCTCTAAACAAATTTTAATGAAATTTTTTCTAAAGACAATTTTGTAACAATTCATTGTAAAATTTGCTTCAGCCTGGGCCCCAAAATGGCATTTATCCTAAACACAAAATTTCTCAAAAAATTTCAATATAAAATTTTTTTCTAAGGACTACATTCCAGTGACAAATTTTCTAAGGACAAACTTTGGCCCCGCGAACCTCGAAATTATTTTATAAAGCCAAAATTTCAATACAATTTGTAGCGCCTGACCAATGCATTTTGCAACACTATATTTATAATTTTTATACCCTCCACCATAGGATGGGGGGTATACTAATTTCGTCATTCTGTTTGTAACTACTCGAAATATTCGTCTGAGACCCCATAAAGTATATATATTCTTGATCGTCGTGAAATTTTATGTCGATCTAGCCATGTCCGTCTGTCTGTCGAAAGCACGCTAACTTCCGAAGGTGTGAAGCTAGCTGCTTGAAATTTTGCACAAATAATTCTTATTAGTGTAGGTCGGTTGGTATTGTAAATGGGCCATATCGGTCCATGTTTTGATATAGCTGCCATATAAACCGATCTTGGGTCTTGACTTCTTGAGCCTCTAGAGTGCGCATTTCTTATCCGATTGGAATGAAATTTTGCACGACGTGCTTCGTTATGATATCCAACAAATGTGCCAAGTATAGTTCAAATCGGTCCATAACCTCATATAGCTGTCATATAAACCGATCTTGGGTCTTGACTTCTTGAGCCTCTAGAGTGCGCAATTCTTATCCGATTGGAATGAAATTTTGCACCACGTGTTTTGTTATGATATCCAACAAATGTGCCAAGTATGGTTCAAATCGGTTCATAACCTGATATAGCTGTAATATAAACCGATCTTGGGTCTTGACTTCTTGAGCCTCTAGAGTGCGCAATTCTTAACCAATTTGAATGAATTTTGGCACGTAGTATTTTGTTATGATATTCAACAACTATGCCAAGTATGGTTCAAATCGGTCCATAACCTGATATAGCTGTCATATAAACCGATCTTGGGTCTTGACTTCTTGAGCCTCTAGAGGGCGCAATTCTTATCCGATTGGAATGAAATTTTGCACGACGTGTTTTGTTATGATATGCAACAACTGTGCCAAGTATTGTTCAAATCGGTTTATAACCTGATATAGCTGCCATATAAACCGATCTGGTATCTTTACTTCTTGAGCCTCTAGAGGTCGCAATTATTATCCGATTTGCCTGAAATTTTGTATGACGGATTCCCCCATGACCATCAACATATGTGTTTATTATGGTCTGAATCGGTCTATAGCCCGATACAGCTCCCATATAAGTCGATCTCTCTATATTACTTCTTGAGTCCCCAAAGGGCGCGATTCTTATTCGAATTGGTTGACATTTTACACAGGTTTCCAACATATAATTGTGGTCCGAACCGGACCATATTTTGATATCGCTCTAATAGCAGAGCAAATCTTTCTTTTATCCTTTTTTGCCTAAGAAGAGATGCCGGGAAAAGAACTCGACAAATGCGATCCATGGTGGAGGGTATATAAGATTCGGCCCGTCCGAACTTAGCACGCTTTTACTTGTTTTAATAAAAATTGCTTATTTTGAAGTACATTTAGAGGTTATAGACTGATTCGAATTGTACTTGACACAGTTGGTGAAAGTCATAATAGAACTCAACGTGCAAAATTTCAGCCAAATCGGACGAAAATTGCGGCTTCCGGGGGCTCAGGAAGTCAAATCGGGAGATCGGTTTATATGGGAGCTATATCAGGTTATAGATATACTGTTGATAACAGAACACTACGTGCAAAATTCTAGCCAAATTGGACAAAATTGCGGCTTCCAGGGGCTCAAGAAGCCAAATGGGGAGATCGGTTTATATGGAAGCTATATCTTAATCTGAAGCGATATGGCCTATTTGCAATCCCCAATGACCTACATTTTTCACAGATACCTAATATGTATCTGTGAAAAATTTCAAGCGGCTAGCTTTACGCGTTCGACCGCTATCGTGATGTCGACAGACGGGCGCAAGGACATGGCTAGATCGACTCAGAACGTCGAAAAGATCAAGAATGTATATATATATATTATGGATCTTAGACAAATATTTCGAGGTGTTACAAACGGATTGACTAGATTAGTAGACGGTTATCCTATGGTGGCGGGTGTACAAATTAAAATCGAACCACAAATGCCTTCGTAAATTGCACAATACGGTGCCTATCTCGGCCGAAATTTTAACAAATGAAAATTGAAACTTGTATATCCCTGAAACCAGTAGAGATATTGTATACCTCAAGCGGACTTTTTTGCAGGGTTTTTTAAGCACTATCCATTAAAGAAAGAATTAAGAAAATCAAAAAATTAAGAAGAGATGGCTGGACCACCTAGATCACATGATCTCGATAACACCTCAGCTTTAACCATTTCAAATTTCAAAAATTTATTTCGATCCGTTCTCATATGGCATATATTTTTTTTTTTACTTGTTTTTTTTTTCGATTTTCTCCCAATGTGCATCGTAGCAATAGTTGAAGTCAGGTCTGGGCTTTTCTTCGTCATTTTGTTATACCCTCCACCATAAGATGGGGGGTATACTAATTTCGTCATTCTGATTGTAACTACTCGAAATATTCGTCTGAGACCCCATAAAGTATATATATTCTTGATCGTCGTGAAATTTTATGTCGATCTAGCCATGTCCGTCCGTCTGTCCGTCCGTCCGTCCGTCCGTCTGTCTGTCGAAAGCACGCTAACTTCCGAAGGAGTAAAGCTAGCCGCTTGAAATTTTGCACAAATACTTCTTGTTAGTGTAGGTCGGTTGGTATTGTAAATGGGCCATATCGGTCCATGTTTTGATATACCTGCCATATAAACCGATCTTGGGTCTTGACTTCTTGAGCCTCTAGAGTGCGCAATTCTTATCCCATTGGGATGAAATTTTGCACTACGTGTTTTGTTATGATATCCAACAACCGTGTCAAGTATGGTTCAAATCGGTTCATAACCTGATATAGCTGCCATATAAACCGATCTTGGGTCTTGACTTCTTGAGCCTCTAGAGTGCGCAATTCTAATCCGATTGGAATGAAATTTTGCACGAAGTGTTTTGTTATGATATCCAACAACTGTGCCAAGTAGGGTTAAAATCGGTCCATAACCTGATATAGCTGCCATATAAACCGATCTTGGGTCTTGACTTCTTGAGCCTCTAGAGTGCGCAATTAGTATCCGATTGGAATGAAATTTTGCACGACGTGTTTTGTTATTATATCCAATAACTGTGCCAAGTATGGTTCAAATCGGTTCATAACCTTATATAGCTGCCATATAATCCGATCTGGAGTCTTGAATTCTTGAGCCTCTAGAGTGCGTAATTCTTATCCGATTGGAATGAAATTTTGCACGACGTGTTTTGTTACGATATCCAACAACTGTGCCAAGTATGGTTCAAATCGGTCCATAACCTTATATAGCTGTCATATAAACCGATCTTGGGTCTTGACTTCTTGAGCCTCTAGAGGTCGCAATTATTATCCGATTGGAATGAAATTTCGCACGACGTGTTTTGTCATGATATCCAACAACTTTGCCAAGTTTGGTTTAAATCGGTCCATAACCTGACATAGCTGTCATATAAACTGGTATCTTTACTTCTTGAGCCTCTAGAGGTCGCAATTATTATCCGATTTGCCTGAAATTTTGTATGACGGATTCCCTCATGAGCATCAACATGTATGTTTATTATGGTCTGAATCGGTCTATAGCCCGATACAGCTCCCATATACATCGATCTCTCTATTTTACTTCTTGAGTCCCCAAAGTGCGCAGTTTTTATTCGAATTGGCTGACATTTTACACAGGTCTCCAACACATAATTTAATTGTGGTCCAAACCGGACCATATCCTGATATCGCTCTAATAGCAGAGCAAATCTTTTCTTATATCCTGTTTTGCCTAAGAAGAGATGCCTGGAAAAGAACTCGACAAATGCGATCCATGGTGTAGGGTATATAAGATTCGGCCCGGCAGAACATAGCACGCTTTTACTTGTTTTTTTTTTTCGATTTTCTTCCAATGTGCATCGTAGCAATAGTTGAAGTCAGGTCTGGGCTTTTCTTCGTCATTTTGTTTTTTTTTTATTATTTTTATCAGTTGAATAATTGAGTGAGTCAATCTTTTATTGGCATTTTTGTTGTTCGTCTGAATTTTTCTTCTGTTTATTTTACATGAAAACTATCTTGGGTTTACTCAGGTGTTCTTATCGATTTTGTAAGACCTAACGAAAAACGGGGGAGCAAGACAACTGTAGGGTTGGTTGGCTTATTGCATTGTATGATTATAGACAGATCGATTGAAAAAGGAAATATTTAATTAAAGCAAACATAAAAACAGGTAGATTGAAGACGCAAATATGACAGTGACACAGGTAAAACAAGTGGACAGGTATTGACTTTTATTGTAAAGAGTATACAGAGTTTACATAGTAACGAGTTAAAAAAAAAAACAAGTAAAAAGGCGTTAAGTTCGGCCGGGCCGAAATTTGGATACCCACCACCACGGGTATATATGTAAACCACCTTTTCGATGAAAATTTCATACCTTATACTCATATACCTCATACCGATCTGAACTATATACGACACGGATGTCGAAAAGCCGAACATAAGTCCCTGTGTCAAATTTCAGCGAAATCGGATTATAAATGCGCCTTTTAGGGGGCCAAGACTTTAAATCGAGATATCGGTCTACATGGCAGCTATATCCAAATCTGGGCCGATTTGGGCCAAGTTGCACAAACATGTCGAAAAGCCTAACACAAAGCACTGTCCCAAATTTCGGCGAAATCGGACAATAAATGCCTCTTTTATGGGCCCTAAACCTTGAATCGAGAGATCGGTCTATATGGCAGCAATATCCAAATCTGGACCGATCTGGGCAAAATTTAAGAAGGACGTCGATGAGCCTAACCAAACTCACTGTGTCAAATTTCAGCGACATCGGACAATAAATGCGTCTTTTATGGCCCCAAAACCTAAAACCTAGATATCGGTCTATATGGCAGCTATATCCAAATCTGGACCGATCTGTGCGATATTGCAGAAGTATGTCAAGGGGCTTAACCCAACTCACTGTTCCAAATTTCGGCGACATCGGACAATAAATGAGCATTTTATGGGCCCAAAACCATAAATCAAGAAATCGGTCTATATGGTAGCTATATCTAAATCTGAACCGATCTGGCCCAAATTGAAGAAATATGTCAAAGGGCCTAACACAACTCACTGTCCCAAATTTCAGCAAAATCGGATAATGAATGTGGCTTTTATGGGCCTTACATCATAAATCGGAGGATCAATCTATATGGCAGCTATATCCAAATCTGAACCGATCTGAGCCAAATTAACGAAGGATATCGACGGGCCTTACACAATCCACTATCCCGAATTTCAACAAAATCGGATAATAAATGTAGCTTTTATGGGCCTAAGACCCTAAATCGGCGTATCGGTCTATATGGGGGCTATATCCAAATCTGGACCGATCTGAGCCAAATTGACGAAGGATGTCGAAGGGCCTCACAGCCCCAAATTTCAACAAAATTGGATAATAAATGTAGCTTTTATGGGCCTAAGACCCTAAATCGGCGGATCGGTCTATATGGGGGCTTTATCAAGATATAGTCCGATATAGCCCATCTTCGAACTTAACCTGCTTATGGACAAAAAAATACTCTGTGCAAAATTTCAGCTCAATATCTCTATTTGTAAAGACTGTAGCGTGATTTCAACAGACAGACGGACAGACGGACGCACATGTCTCGATCGTCTTAGATTTTTACGCTGATCAAGAATATATATACTTTATAGGGTCGGAAATGGATATTTCGATGTGTTGCAAACGGAATGACAAAATGAATATACCCCCATCCTTCGGAGGTGGGTATAAAAAAAAACTCAAACATGCTGTTGGATAAAACGTATTTGAAAGTGAAGAAAGACTTAAATTCTGTCTTCTTAATTCCTCCAATGCCTCACTCACACTGCATTTTAGTCCCTAAACTAATGCACATGGAGTCTTTAAAGTAGTCTAATTACCCTTGAAAATTCATATTATCGATAAGTCCAAATCCCTCGTTAGCACGATGTCCGCAGCTCTGACCATCACAGAGACTTCCGCCTTAAAAAATTCCACAGCTTATTCAGATATCAATAAAGCAATGGTATTGGGTTCTTCGCTGTGGATTCCACATCCAGTTCCAATATCCATCTTCGATTCATCGTCATGCCCAAAAAATGCAAATTACCCTGATATTAGTCCGCAGGTTGCTCATAGCCAGATCAATCACCTGGACCATCAACAATACCCCCAGGGACCTGGACCTGGCCTCCTAGCCAAAAACGTGCTTAATTCAACCGAACCGAATCTTGGAAAGCTACCACCATTAAATTTACTAAAAATTTAAACAAATGAACTAACAATAATTGAAGGGCACATGTGTACTTAACCTACAAGATTTCTGACAATTCAGTCAATAGTTAAAGGTTCTTGGGTCGGAAGATTGATTTCTATAGAAACTTTATCAGGTTATAGACCGATTTGGACCATACTTACCACAGAAGTTGGAAGTCATAACAGAATACCGCATGAGAAATTCCAGCCAAATCGGATCCGAGGCTCAATATCTCAAATCGGGAGATCGGTATTTATCGGTGCTACATCAGACTGTGCGCCGATTTAGATCGTACTTGGCCTGATCGTTGGAAGTCGTAACAGAGCACCACGTGCAAACTTTCAGCCTAATCGGATAACTATTGCGGTATCTAAGGGCTCAGGATGTCAAATCGGGAGATCGGTTTATATGCGAGCTAAATAAGGTTATAAACCGAATTAGATCATACTTGACCTAGTTGTTTGAAGTCCTAACAGAATACCACTTTCAAAATTTCAACCCAATGGGATAATAACTGCCGCTTCTAGAGACTCAAGAAGTCAAGCCAAAGGACCAATTTACATGGGAGTTATAGCCAAATCTGAACCGATATGGTTCATTTGTCATACCAAACAACCTACAACACGAAGTATGTGTGCAAAACATATATTTACTTATTCGTGATTTCGTCAGACCGATGGACGGACATGGCTGGATCGACATTATGCGGTCGCAGATCAATATTTCGAAGTCTTCCAAACGGAATGACTAGATTAGTATACCCTCATCCTATAATGGTGGGTATAAAAAGTTATACCCACTATAATGGTGGGTATATAAAAGCGCCAAATAAGTTGAAAACGAATTGGACAAAATTCGGAAGACTACTCAGAGAAAGAGTTGGGCAAGATACTCGATGACCGGGAAGATTTGCAATCTAAGAAAAGAGGTCCGCAGACTTTATAACAAAACACGCCGTAAAAAAGAGGACGTTTATTGGTATGTGTATTACACACGGCTCAAAAAATACAATGAGATGATCAGAGTGGCAAAACGTGCCCCCTGGAAGCTTTTCGGCGAACAGGTCGATGGCGTTAATGACGCCGTTAAGATGAACAAGTACCTACTACTAAATTGTCCATGAACATTCCAATTAGGAACGGGGGATACTTGTGCAATCCTATTAAAATTTAAGCTCAATAATAAGGGACCTCTTTTTATGCCGAGTCCGAACAACGTGCCGCATAGCGACACCATTTGGTAGAGAAGTTTTAACATGGCAGGATACCTTACAAATGTAGTCGGCATTAGTAAGGGGATAACCGCCGTTGATGTTCACGCCGTGATTTGAACCCAGGCATTCGGCGTCACATGGTAACCACTGAGGTAACCACGGTGGCCTCCAGTAAGGAGGAGCCAAGTGAAGTCGAGCTGAGCCGACTATATAAAATCCTATATCTGCCCTATACGTGGAAATTGGGACCAATATCTTATTCTGCAGCGATTTTAGTGAATTTTGGTGGAGTTTTTCAGATGGGTTATAAAACAATCAGTATCAAATTTCGAGCAAATGTATTCAAAATGGTAATAACTACGGCTTAATATTTACATACCAAACTTCTTTGAAACCAGGAAAAATTAAAGCTTCTAGAAACCGAGACCGATGGATTAGCTAAATCGGACCATAATTGTGGCTTCCAGAGGCTCAAGAAGTAAAATATGGGAACTATATCATCTTATAGACCGATTTGGATCATATTTGGCACAGTTATTGGAAATCATAATAATAGACTGCGTGCTCAATTTCAGATAAAATCGGGAAAAAATTGCGGCTTGAAAGGGCTCAAGAAGTCAAATCGGGAGATGGGTTTATATGGGAGTTATATCAGGTAATAGACTGTTTTAGAACGTTCTTGGCACAGTTGTTACAAGTCATAACAGAACACTATATGCAAAGTTTCGGCCAAATCAGACAAAAAATTGCGGCTTCCGGGGGCACAAGAAGACAAATCGATTTATATGGGAGCTATATCCAAATCTGAAACGATATGGCCCATTTGCAATCTGCAATGAAATACATCGATGGTAAGTAACTGTGTAAAGTTTCAAGAAGCTAGCCTTAAGCGTTCGACCGTTATCGTGATTTCGACAAACGAACAGACGGAGATGGCCAGAACGATTCAGAATCTCGAGAGGATCCAGAATATATACACTTTATGGCGTCGCAGATGAATTTTCGAGGTGTAACAAACGGAATGACTAGAATAAAATTCCCCCATCCTATGGTGGTGGATAGCCCAGCCGAACTTTGGATGCCCACCACCATGGATATATTAATAATTTTTATACTCACCACCCAGAATGAGAGTATACTAATCTAGTCATTCCATTTATAACACCTCGAAATATTCGTCTAAGACCCCATAAAGTATATATATTATTGATCGTATCGTTATTCTGAGTCGAACTAGCAATGTCCGTCCGCCCGCCCGGCCATCTGCCGAAATCACGATAAAAGTCGAACGCATAAAGCTAGCCGCTTGCAATTTTGTGCAGATACTTAATATTGATGTAGGTCGTTGGGGATTGCATATGGGCCATATCGGTTCAGATTAAGATATAGCTCCCATATAAACCGATCTCCCGATTTGTCTTCTTAAGCATCTGAAAGCCGTAATTTTTGTTCGATTTAGCATGTAGTGTTCTGTTATGACTTCCAACAACAGTGCCAAGTACGATCCATGGTGGAGGGTATATAACATTCGGCCAGGCCGAACTTAGCATCCTCTTACTTGTTATACCCTCCACCATAGGCTGGGGGTATACTAATTTCGTCATTCTGTTTTTAACCCCCTGAAAAATTCTTCTCAGACCCCATAAAGTATATATATCTGACCGTCAGTCCGTCCGCCTGCCTGTCGAAAGCACGCTTACTTCTTATAGGAGTAGGTCGGTTGGGATTGTAAATGGGCCATATCGGTCCGTGTTTTGATATAGCTGCCATATAAACCGATCTTGGATCTTGACTTCTTGAGCCACTACAGGGCGCAATTTTTACCCGATTTACCTAAATCTTTGCATGAGGCGTTTTGTTATGATTCATAACTACTGAAATCGGTGCATAACCTGATATAGCTGTCATATAACCCGGTCTGGATCTTGAGCTTTCAGAGTGCGCAAAACCTATCCGATTGCTCTGAAATTTTGCATGACGAGTTTCGTTAAGACTTTTAACAACTGTGCAAAGTATGGTTCAAATCGGTCTATAACCTGATATAGCTGCCATATAAACCGATCTGGGATCTTGACTTCTTGAGCCTCTATAGGGCACAATTATTATATGATTTGGGTGAAATTTTGTACAACGACTGCTCCCATAACCATCAGCATACTCGTAAAATATGGTCTGAATCGGTCTATAGCCTAATACAGCTCCCCTAAAAAACGGTCTCCCTATTTTACTTCTTGAGCCCCTAAAGAGCGCAATTCTTGTGCGATTTGGCTGAAATTTTATACAGTGACTTCTACTATGGTCTCCAACATGCATTCCATTATGGCCGAATCGAACCATAACTTGATATAGCTCCAATAGCATAGCAATTCTTTTCTTTTATCCTTTCCTTTCCTTTATTTGCTTAAAAAGAGATCGACTCAGAATCATTTTCTGATTCGATTTAGGCATGTCCGTCTGTGAGTCCATGTATTTTTATAATCAAGGTACAGGTCGTATTTGCTGTCCCATCTTCAAGAAATTTTGCATATGTCACTATTTTGGCTCAAGGACGAACGCTATTGATTTTGGTAAAAATCGGTTCAGATTTAGATATAGCTCCCATATTATGCGTCGCCCGATTTGCCCTTAAATGGCTGTAGTACAACTGCAAATTTCAACCGATCTGCGCATAATTTGGCACGGATTATTTTGTTACTGTTCTTAACATATCTGCAAGATTTCATCTAAATCACATCAGATTTAGGTATAGCTCCCATATATATGTATCACACGATTTGCACTTCAATGGCCGTAGTAACTACAATTTTCATCTTAACATATCTGCGTGATTTCATCAAAATCGGTTCAAATTTAGATATAGCTCCCATATATATGTATTTCCCGATTTGCGCTTAAATGGCTGTAGTAGCTACAATTTTCAACCGATCTGCACAAAATTTGACACCGATAGTTTTATTACCGATTTTAACATATCTGCAAAATTTCATTACAACCGGCTAAGATTTCAATATAGCTAGTATATATATTTCGCCCGATTTACACTTATAAGGCCGCAATAAATATAATTTTCAAACGATCTGAACAAAAGTTGGCAAAGATTGTTTAGTTACTGATCTTAACATAACTGCAAGATTTCATCAAAATCGGTTCAGATTTCGATATAGCACCAGATTTAGATATAGCTCTCACATACATATATATATTGCCCGAATTTATAATTGTATTTTGCCTTTCCTTACTGGTTGACAAAATATAATTAATCTTCATTCAGCAACGAAGCTTCAACTAAACTGCCATCTTCACAACTGATTCATTATTCATGTGAAGGTTTTTTTCTGGCACTCAATATTTTACAATTTGTTTTATTTTCAAATTGCAAAAATACATTATATTGTTTCTTAACCTTTCTTAGGGGTTGAATCGAATTAATATCATAAATAGTTGTGGCACTCCCAATCGTCTACCGGCAAAGCAAGAAATACAATGATGGTGGTGTTTAGCGCTGCGCATGAGTAAAGTGTGCACTGTGCAGTGCACTCTTTACGAACCTGACTGGTTCGTGCAAAGGAAAAATAAGGGTGCCAAACACAGGTGTGTTCAAATTCTCTTACTGAGGGGTCTTTCATATGAAGGCATTTATCAAGATTTCATTGCTTTGCCAACCGTGGGAATGTAAAAATTGTTTATTGCTAACTGATCAGAGACGATAGTGCACAAGTTATGCACGCTTCATGGGATAAATGGTGGACAGGTAAGAACGATTTGCTTATTTGTAGGGAAGAATATGGAAGAAATGATCGAGCATATCAAAGAAGGGTGCTTTAAAAACAAAATTATTTATATAAGGATTTAATCACAGAAAAAACTTGATTTTACTTTATACTATAATCCTACTTTACTGCACTGCCCATTACAAATGTTATAATGTTCCACCTAGTACAAAAGATTTTTTACAATTGTCCTTATTTGCAATTTAAAACCTTTGTGGCATATATGATTCAAAAATCACCACACAACTATGTTAGTAAATAATAATAAAAAGTCCCTTCTTTCTTTTTTTTCACATATAATACATGTAAGACCTGACCTTACAAATTCAAGGGCAGATGTGTTTTAGACATGGAATTCAATCGTGTATGAATCGTGGGAAAGTGAGATGTTTTCAGTTACAATCAGGACAAAACCTTCTTGGGTTTGTTTTTTTTTTGTGGATATTCTGTAACAGGCATCCAAAACATTTAAACTCTTCATGGAAGTGTGGTTGACTTGTGTGTCACTACACGAGCTAAATAACATGAGCAAGACAATGAAAGGAGTTTGCTAAAACTTATTTCCTTAAAAATGAAAAGTGCTGCTTATAATATTGGGTTGCCCAAAAAGTAATTGTCGGTAATATAGTCGTCGTTGACAAATTTTTTCAACGGCTTGTGACTCTGTAATTGCATTCTTTCTTCTGTCAGTTATCAGCTGTTACTTTTAGCTTGCTTTAGAAAAAAAGTGCGCGAAATTTTGTTTACATTTGTTTGTTTGGCGTCAATTTTAATATGGGTACCACATGTATTGAAAGAAATTCATTTAACAAACCGAATCAACGCTTGTGATATGCACCTTAAACGCAATGAATTCGATCCGTTTTTAAAACGAATCATAACTGGAGATGAAAAATGGATTATGTACAACAACGTTAGTCGAAAACGATCATGGTCCAAGCATGGTGAACCAGCTCAAACCACTTCAAAGGCTGATATCCACCAAAAGAAAGTTATGCTGTCTGCTTGAGCTGCTTCCAAGGAACCAAACGATTAATTCGGATGTTTACTGTCAACAATTGGACAAATTGAATACAGCCATCAAGGAGAAGCCACTAGAATTGGTCAATCGTAAAGGTGTCATATTTCACCAGGACAACGCTAGACGGCACATATCTTTGGTCACTCGTCAAAAACTGAGTGAGCTTGGCTGGGAACTTTTGATGCATCCACCATATAGCCCTGACCTTGCAACATCAGACTACCATTTATTTCGATCTTTGCAGAACTCCTTAAATGGTAAAACTTTCGGCAATGATGAGGCTATAAAATCGCATTTGGTTCAGTTTTTTGCAGATAAAGGCCAGAAGTTCTATAAGCGTGGAATACTAAATTTGCCAGGAAGATGGCAAAAGGTTTTCGAACAAAATGGCAATTATATATTTGATTAAAGTTCATTCTAAGTTTTAATTAAAAATGCATTTACTTTCTTTTAAAAAATCCGCAATTACTTTTTAGGCAACCCAACACAAAAAAATTGGATATCTTAGAAAATTCAAATTTCAGCGAAATCGGTTAATAATTTCGGTTTTTATGGGCTAAATCAGCAGATCGGTCTATATGACAGCTATATCTAAATATTGTCCGATCTGGACCACATTTAGATGTGATGACGAAAGGCACAAAATAACTCACTGCTTCAAGTTTCAGCGAAAACGGGATATAAATGCATCTTTAATGGACTCAAGACCCTTAATCAGCAGATCGCTCCATATGGCAGCTATATCTGAATAAAGATTGATCTGCACCATATCAGAGTCGGATATGGGGAGGCTTTAATCAACTTATTGTTAAAAATTTCATCGAAATCGGATAATAATTGCTACTGTTGTGGGCTTAAGACCCTTAATCAGCAGCAGGTCTTTATGACAGCTGTGTCGAAATAAGGTCCGATCTGAACCATATTTGGGTTGGACGTCGGGAGGCTTAAAAACCTACTTAATTACTTTAATTGGCTATGCCAGAACATTTTTATACCCTCCACCATAGGATGGGGGGTATACTAATTTCGTCATTCTGTTTGTAACTACTCGAAATATTCATCTGAGACCCCATAAAGTATATATATTCTTGATCGTCGCGACATTTTATATCGATATAACCATGTCCGTCCGTCTGTCCGTCCGTCTGTCTGTCGAAAGCACGCTATCTTCCGAAGGAGTAAAGATAGCCGCTTGATATTTTGCACAAATTCTACTTATTAGTGTAGGGCGGTTGGTATTGTAAATGGGTCATATTGGTCCATGTTTTGATATAGCTGCCATATAAACCGATCTTGGGTCTTGACTTCTTGAGCCTCTAGAGTGCGCAATTTTTATCCGATTGGTATGACATTTTGCACGACGTGTTTTGTTATGATATCCAACAACTGTGCCAAGTATGGTTCAAATCGGTTCATAACCTGATATAGCTGCCATATAAACCGATCTTAGGTCTTGACTTCTTAAGCCTCTAGAGTGCGCAATTCTTATCCGATTGGAATGAAATTTTACACGACGTGTTTTGTTATGATATCCAACGCCAAGTATGGTTCAAATCGGTTCATAACCTGATATAGCTGTCATATAAACCGATCTGGGATCTTGACTTCTTGAGCCTCTAGAGGTCGCAATTATTATCCGATTTGCCTTAAATTTTGTACGACGGATTCTCTCATGACCATCAACATACGTGTTTATTATGGTCTGAATCGGTCTATAGCCCGATACAGCTCCCATATAAATAGATCTCTCTAGTTTACTTCTTGAGTCCCCAAAGGGCGCAATTCTTATTCAATTGGCTGACATTTTACATAGGTCTCCAACATATAATTTAATTGTGGTCCAGCCTGGACCATATCTTGATATCGCTCTAATAGCAGAGCAAATCTTTTCTTATATCCTTTTTGCCTAAGAAGAGATGCCGGGAAAAGAACACGACAAATGCGATCCATGGTGTAGGGTATATAAGATTCGGCCCGGCCGAACTTAGCACACTTTTACTTATTTCCACTAGCCGAACGTAGAATAGCGTTCCAAGCACCTCGATCTTCTGCACTCATTGTCAAATCTCTGGCACCAAGTTTCGAGGTGTCTCCCACCACTTGATCTTTCCTTCGGGCTTTTGGTATTCCCTGACTGTGTGTACCACCTTCAAAAGACTTCTTTGCTGGAGCTTCTTCATCCATTCTGACAACATGACCTAGCCAAAGCAGCCGCTGTATTTTAATACGTGTAACTATGCTATCGTCGCCTATATTCTTCATTAACGTAAACTGGTCCAAATATTTTCCGAAGAAACTTTCTCTCAAACACTCCAAGCACTGCCTCATCTACTTTCACAAGTACCCATGCTTCAGAACCATTTAACAACACGGATAGTATCAGTGTCTTGTATAGTGTAATCTTCGTCGGTCGAGAGGTTGCCTTGTTTCTAAACTGCTTACTTAGCCCAAAGTACCATATGTTTGCCAGTATTATTCTTCGCTTAATCTCAAAACTGGTGTCATTCGTTTCGGTTAGATAAAGTTACTGACTATCTCAAACTTGTGGTTACGAACTTTCTCCATTTTCTTTATCTGTTCTGTTGCACAAGACGTTTTGCGAGTTGAAATCATTCATTTCATCTTATCTCCATTTACTGCCAGATTCATTTTCACTGATTACATTTTCTTCTTTCAAAGGCTGCAGCCTACTACTTCCGGTGACCGACCAATGATGTCGATGTCGTCGGCATAAAGAGATCACATAATAGGCAGTCTCCTTGTCTGAAACCTCGTTTTGGTATGAAATGGTTCGGAGAGAATCTTTCCTATTCTTACTGAGGAACGCGTATCAGCAAGTGTGATCCTGCTGAGTCTTATTAATTTTGCAGGGATACCAAACTCAGACACGCAATTGCAGCTACTTGGCATAAAAACAGAGCTTTCCACCATCCGCAAACTATGGACGCCTGGTAGCTTTCAGCTAAGCTTGCCGTGGTAACGATGGGCACCATACAAGTCGGTGCTCAAAGTTCCAGCCTGTTGTGGTGCTCATAGTTATCCCGTGTCGGCCGGGCTTAAAAAAATTAACTCTTTCCAATTTCACTGAAATCGGAAAATAAATAAATCGGATAGTAAATGCGCCTGTCACGGGCTTAAAGCCCTAAATCACCAGATTGTTCTATATACCAGCTATATCTATTGGGTTGCCCAAAAAGTAATTGCGGATTTTTTAAAAGAAAGTAAATGCATTTTTAATAAAACTTAGAATGAACTTTAATCAAATATACTTTTTTTACACTTTTTTTCTAAAGCAAGCTAAAAGTAACAGCTGATAACTGACAGAAGAAAGAATGCAATTACAGAGTCACAAGCCGTTGAAAAAATTTGTCAACGCCGACTATATGAAACATCCGTAATTACTTTTTAGGCAACCCAATATATATAGTCCAATTTGGCGCATTCAAGAACTTATACTGCTTATAGAAGAAATACGAGTCTGTTCAAAATTGCAACTCAATATCTCTTTTTTTAAGTCGGCCACCAGGCCAGGATAGCATGTCCGCCTATGACGCTGAACGTCTGGGTTCGAAATCTGTCGAAACCATCAGAAAAAATTTTCAGCGGTGGTTTTCCCCTCCTATTGCTGGCAACATTTGTGAGGTACTATGCCATGTAAAACTTCTCTCCACAGAGGTGTCGCATTGCGGCACGCCGTTCGGACTCGGCTATAAAAGGAGGCCCCTTATCATTGAGCGTTAAACATGAATCGGACTGCACTCATTGATATGTGAGAAGTTTGCCCCTGTTCGTTGGTGGAATGTTCATGGGCAAAATTTTTTGTTTTGTTTATCTCAATTTTTAAAGACTGTAGAGTGAATACAACAGACGGACACACGGACATCGTTAAATCGGCTTAGATTTTTTTTTTTTTCGATCAGAAATACCAGTATATGCATATATAATTTATAATCTCATTTATGCATAAAATAAATAAAATAGAATAGATCCTTGTGGAACGCCTTTATTCATGTGGAAGAAATCTAACTGATTCCGCGCGGAAAAAAATGCTTGACTTCTATTTTTAAGATGGGAGTAAATCATTGTCACTGTCGATTTTCTAAAATTAAAGAATCGTTCCAGCTTCAGAATTAACATCTTGTGATCGATCGAATCAAATGCCTTCAAATGATCCAAAAGGACAAGGAAACTGACAAGAATGCTATTAATATTGCATCTGATGCCTTCCACAACATCGATTAGAGCAGTGGCACAGCTACGACCAGCTCAGAGGCCACACTGTCGTTCAGTTGGTAGCCTATGTTCTTCGCGAAACATCTTCATCTGTTCATGCATGAGCCTTTCTAATACATTCGACAAGTAGGATAATATCGCAATCGAGCGGAATTCATTGTTCGATTTCGGCAGTGGAATTATGTTCGCTCTCTTCCAACTTTTTGGAAAATATGATGTCATTAAAACATGGTTAACCAGCAAGGAAAAGCAAAAGGCGGGCGGAGCTGACAATATAATACCCTACACCACCGAGCCTGCGTACTACTTTTAATGCATGGAACCGATGTTGAAGTATTGTCAGCTTTTAATTTTGCATACCTATGAATATATTGAATAGAACATAGTAAGATTTTCTTACGATAGGGCCTACATTGTGGCTAACAGAGCATAAAAAGTCATATAATATGAAAGATATATATGGGAGCTATTGGGTTGCCCAAAAAGTAATTGTCGGTAATATAGTAGTAATATAGTCGGCGTTGACAAATTTTTTCAACGGCTTGTGACTCTGTAATTGCATTCTTTCTTCTGTCAGTTATCAGCTGTTACTTTTAGCTTGCTTTAGAAAAAAAGTGCGCGAAATTTTGTTTACATTTGTTTGTTTGGCGTCAATTTTAATATGGGTACCACATGTAATGAAAGAAATTCATTTAACAAACCGAATCAACGCTTGTGATATGCAACTTAAACGCAATGAATTCGATCCGTTTTTAAAACGAATCATAACTGAAGATGAAAAATGGATTGTTTACAACAACATTAGTCGAAAACGTCGATCATGGTCCAAGCATGGTGAACCAGCTCAAACCACTTCAAAGGCTGATATACACCAAAAGAAGGTTATGCTGTCTGTTTGGTGGGATTGGAAGGGTGTGGTATATTTTGAGCTGCTTCCAAGGAACCAAACGATTAATTCGGATGTTTACTGTCAACAATTGGACAAATTGAATACAGCCATCAAGGAGAAGCGACCAGAATTTGTCAATCGTAAAGGTGTCATATTCCACCAGGACAACGCTAGACCGCACACATCTTTGGTCACTCGCCAAAAACTGAGTGAGCTTGGCTGGGAACTTTTGATGCATCCACCATATAGCCCTGATCTTGCACCATCAGACTACCAATTATTTCGATCTTTGCAGAACTCCTTAAATGGTAAAACTTTCGGCAATGATGAGGCTATAAAATCGCACTTGGTTCAGTTTTTTTTCAGATAAAGGCCAGAAGTTCTATGAGCGTGGAATACTAAATTTGCCAGGAAGATGGCAAAAGGTTATCGAACAAAATGGCAATTATATATTTGATTAAAGTTCATTCTAAGTTTTATTAAAAACACATTTACTTTCTTTTAAAAAATCCGCAATTACTTTTTAGGCAACCCAATACATATATATAAATCTGGACGAACTTTAAAATTTAGCCCAAATAAAACCCCTCACGCTAAATTTGAACATGATCAAGCCAAAATTGTGGCTTCTATAGCCTTAAAAGTCCATATGGTATATACCAGAACACTCTGTGCCAAATTTCATCGAATTCGGATAATAATCTTTAATCTTTTTTGGCCTCAACACCCTATATTGGGAGATCGGGTGGTCGATCTACAGGGCAGCTATATCCAAATATAGTCCGATCTGAGCCGCACTTCACAGAAAAGAATAGGGGTCACCAGAACTCACTGTGCCAAATTTCATCGAAATCGGATTAAAAATTACCAAATCATTGCCTCAAGACTTTAAGTCTGGAGATAGGTCTATATAGCGGCTATATATAACTAAAATCTGACTTTATGAGATCAGAAGGTCAGGTTTAAAAATTTTTTCGAAAATTCTTTTATACCCAAGATGTCTGCAAAATTATAAAAAACCCAGCATTTGAGTACAAATGGGTTAATACCCAGGTATTTACCCAATTTACTGGGTAAATACCTTTTGAGTATTTACCCATCGCCCATCTCTACGGAACCATAAACTATTTTTTCCAGATTAGGCAGACTAAGATCGATAAAGACTCTAATGCTGAAATATCAGGCAGTGCAGTGACAATTATGACTTCAAATATCCATGCCAAGTATGACCCGAATCGGTCTGTAAACCGATATAGCCCCCATATAAACCAATCCCCTTATTTGACTTCTTCAGACCTTAGAGGCTTCAATTTTCACCTGATTTAGCTGAAATTTGGCCCAAAGATCAATTTTATGATTTACAACAACAGTGCCAAATTTTCGGTAAATATGGATATATGGACCCCCCTAAGTCTAATATCACGATATGACTTCTTGAAACCACAATAATTCAAATACAAACTAAGTTAATAAGGGTACATTTTTAATGGAAACCCTGGTGATGGGGACCCGAGATTTAGCCCGGCCGAACTAGGATCGTGCTTAGCTCGTCTGGGCCGAAACTAACGAACCCACCACCATGAATTCTACTAAAAATTTATACAAAATAACTTTAGTTGAAAAGCATCATTTAATTCTAAATACCAAACTTCTGTCATACCATCAAAAATTACAACTTTTAGCAAACGAACAAGGATGATCGAGAGACCGATTAACACGGGAGCTATATCAGGTTATAGACTGATTTGGACCGTATTTGGCACAGTTGTTGGAAGTCATAACATAACACCGCATGCAAAATTTAAGCTAACAAGTAAAAGCGTGCTAAGTTCGGCCGGGCCGAATCTTATATACCCTCCACCATGGATCGCATTTGTCGAGTTCTTTTCCCGGCATCTCTTCTTAGGCAAAAAAGGATATAAGAAAAGAGTTGCTCTGCTATTAAAACGATATCAAGATATGGTCCGGTTCGGACCACAATTAAATTATATGTTGGAGACCTGTGTAAAATTTCAGCCAATTCGTATAATAATTGCGCCCATTGGGGCTCACGAAGTAAAATAGAGAGAACGATTTATATGGGATCTGTATCGGGCTATAGACCGATGCAGACCATAATAAACACGTTTGTTGATGGTCATGAGAGGATCCATCGTACAAAATTTCAGGCATATCGGATAATAATTGCGACCTCTGGGGGTCAAGAAGTCAAGATCCCAGATCGGTTTATATGGCAGCTATTTTAGGTTATGAACTGATTTGAACCTTATTTGACACAGTTGTTGAAAGTAAAAATAAAATATGTCATGCAAAATTTCAGCCAAATCGGATAGGAATTGCGCCCTCTAGAAGCTCAAGAAGTCAAATCCCCAGATCTGTTTATATGACAGCTATATCAGGTTATGAACCGATTAAAACCATACTTGGCACAGTTGTTGGATATCATGACGAAATACTTCGTGCAAAAACTCATTCAAATCGGATAAGAATTATGTCCTCTAGAGGCTCAATAAGTCAAGACCCAAGATCTATTTATATGGCAGCTATATCAGGTTATGAACCGATTTCAACCATACTTGGCACAGTTGTTGGGAATCATAACAAAACACGTCGTGCAAAATTTCATTTCAATCGGATAAGAATTGCGCCCTCTAGGGGCTCAAGAAGTCAAGACCCAAGATCGGTTTATATGGCAGCTATATCAGGTTATGGACCGATTTGAACCATACTTTGCACAGTTGTTGGATATAATAAGAAAACACGTCGTGCAAAATTTCATTCCAATCGGATAAGAATTGCGCCCTCTAGAGGCTCAAGAAGTCAAGACCCAAGTTCGGTTTATATGGCAGCTATATCAGGTTATGGACCGATTTGAACTATACTTGGCGCAGTTGTTGGATATCATAACAGAACACGTCGTGCAAAATTTCATTCCAATCGGATAAGAATTGCGCAATCTAGAGGCTCAAGAAGTCAAGACCCAAGATCGGTTTATATGGCAGCTATATCAAAACATGGACCGATATGGCCTATTTACAATACCAACCGACCTACACTAATAAGAAGTATTTGTGCAAAATTTCAAGCGGCTAGCTTTATTCCTTCGGAAGTTAGCGTGCTTTCGACAGACAGACGGACGGACGGACGGACGGACGGACGGACATG